>NC_081439.1:58046747-58181747 GCF_949786415.1 Peromyscus eremicus | reverse complement strand
CTCTCCCAATAAAGCTCTAGAAAGGTAACTATGGCTCATGACTCTTCCGTCACCAATACATCCAGCACTCTGCTCCGTCGGCATGGCTGCCGCGGGTGGCGACCAGCCATGAGCGCCGCCGCATAACCAGCACTCTGGCCAGCTAATAAAGGCTTTCTGTTGCCTTAAATTCATCTCGGAGCAGCCTTCTCTGGTGGACACCCCACAACACCTCAAGGTTGTGTGCTGAAACCTACTATTAAGTTTGCTTACCTGGACTGTCTGCTTCATGAGGTCAGCTGGACTAAGCAGGTAGTGAGGGCCACACACCAGGTGGTGAGGGCCACCCTGGGGGAGAAGAGAAGGTTGAGATCTGCCACTGGAAGCAGCAGCTGGCAAAGCTACAGAAACAAGCAGAAAAGAATGTGACTAAGACACAACCACTGCTGATGTCAGCCCAATAAAGACTGTATTTAAAAGAAGAAGAAGAAAAAGGACTTTTTTTTTAATGCAGGGTGGCAGTGGGGTGCTTTTTCTGAGACAAAGTCTCACTGTGCATTCCTGGCTAACTTGAACTCATGATATGGCCCAGGCTGGCTTCAAACTTATGATCCTCCTGCCTCAATTCCCCACCACCTGCTCACACACTCATAAGCCACCATGCCCAGCTAATGAATATCTTTTCAATGTTATATAGTTTCCTTTCTTTCTCTTCATTTTTTTTTTCAATTTTTTTTAAAGCCTAGGCTGCTAAGGATGATTCATGTTTAGTCAGTTTTTTCCAGCACCACAGTCTCCCCTTAATTCAATCGGTCCCCTTATCCTATAATGAATCGCTACAAGATTGGGACAACTTGATGGCATGGGGCAGAACCTCAACTTATCCAAGAAGAATATTAATTAATAAAATAAGATTTAGCAATGTATTTAATCAGGTAAAAACAGAATAAAGAACCAAGAGACCGCTGGAATTAAGAAGTACTATGGGGCCCTATGAGGGCCTTATCTCAGCTTACCTCAGCTTTATCAACCTCACATCCATCCAACAATTGCAAGAATTCCTTAGTTCTCATGGGCTGGAGAGATGGCTTAGAGGTTAAGAGCACCGACTGCTCTTCCAGAGGTCCTGAGTTCAATTCCCAGCACCCACATGGTGGTTCAAAACCATCTGTAATGAGATCTGGTGCCCTCTTCTGTATACATAATAAATAAATAAATCTTTAAAAAAAAAAAAAAGAATTCCTTAGTTCTCTAGTGGCTGACAGTTCCAAAGCTTTGTTGAGACTGATTACAAACCTAGGTTAGATAAAAACTTAGTGACCAGTTTAAGATGTCCTTTGTCATTTTAAGCAATCCTCCTGTAGGGCCAGCCCAGCAGGGTGAGTCATGCTATTTTGAAGACTAAGATAGAACCTCAAATTTGCAGCCAGCATGGGTAATTTAGTGAGACTTCATCTGAAAAAAAAAAAAATTTTTTTTCCGAGACAGGGTTTCCCTGTGAAACGGTCCTGGCTGTCCTGGAACTCTCTGTGTAGACCAGGCTGGCCTCGAACTCACAAAGATTTGCCTGCCTCTGCCTCCCAAGTGATGGGATTAAAGGCATGCCCCACCACTGCTTGGCTGAAAATAAAAAAATTTTTTAAAGAGGAATTGTGGATATAGCTCAGTGGTAAATCACCCGTTTAGCATGTAGGAGCCATGGGCTGTGTATAAACCTCAGTACTCCCCAAATGAATCAACATTATTTATTAATTTATGTATTTATTTTATTTATTCATTGTGCTTGAAATTGAACCCAGGTCTTGATTCTAAACATGGTCGCCCTGAGTTCTAGTTTTGTAACTACACTTCATTGTTTGACTGTTTGAGACAGAGTCCTGCTCTACAGCTCTAACCCTGACCTCTAACCCTGAAGCCCAGGTCCTGGAATTACAGGTGTGCTCCACCAGGCCCAGCTATATATTTCAGATTTACAAAACAATTGAGAGAGGGAATAGGAAGTTTTACCATCCACTTTTCCACTCTTTCTATCATTTTTTTTTTTGTTTGTTTGTTTTTTCCAGACAGGGTTTCTCTGTGTAGCTTTGACTGTCCTGGAACTCACTCACTAGACCAGACTGGCCTCGAACTCACAGAGATCCACCTGCCTCTGCCTTCCTGAGTGCTGGGATTAAAGGTGTGCACCACCACTGCCTGGCTTTTTCTATCATTATTAGCTAGTTCTACTACTGCAGTACATTTGTTTCAACTAATGAACCAACATTCAGGTATTAAAGTTCACAGTTCATTTAGATTTCCTTAGTTTTTAACTACTGTCTTTTTTTGTTTGTTTGTTTGTTTGTTTGAGACAGAGTCTCACTGTATAGCCCTGGCTGTTCTGGAACTCACTATGCAGAAAAAAAAACTGACCTCAAACTCAGAGATCCACCTGCATCTGCCTCCTTGAGAGCTGGGATTAAAGTCATGGGCCACCAGGCCCCTTTCTGTTCTAGGAACCTAAGTAATACATGGTTACATTTGTTTGTTTATATAGCTTGGTTTTGGAGCTAGGTTCTCACTCTTTGGCCCAGGCGGGCCTAGAACACCCAATCTGGCCTCCAACTGTCAGCAACCCTCCTGTATTAGCCTCCCAAGTGCTGAGTTGATGGGCATGAACCACCATACCTGACTATTACAATACATTCAGTTGTCTCGTCTCCATAGACTGCTCTTGGCTGTGACGATTTGGAGGCTTCTCTCGTTTTGGATGGCCTTGACAGTTTGGAGGTGTTCTGGTCAGGTAATTTCTAGGACAGTGGTTCTCAGCCTTCCTAATACTGCAACCCTTTAACAGTTCCTCATGTTGTGGTGACCCCAACCATAAAATTTCATTGCCACTTCATAACTGTAATTTTGCTACTGTTATGAATCATAAATATTTTTGGAGATAGAGGTTTGTCAAAGGAGTTGAGACCCATGTATAGAGAACCACTGTTCTAGGGTGTGCTGTTATTAGAATTGGTGTTTTTCTCAGGATTCAACTAGGATTTTAGGTTAAGTGGGGGAGATAACCAAGGGAAGGTGTTCTAGTCATCACATCACCTCATGAATACATACAATTGGCCTTCTGTATTCTTGGTTTCTGCATTGAGAGACTCAACCAAATTGAAAACACTTGAAGAAAAATTACATCCAAGTTGGTTATGGACACTTTTAAAACTGTGTAACTGTCCCTAAAGAATATAGTAAAACAATCATTTAGGTAGAATTTACCAGTTATTAGAAGTAACCTAGAAATGATTTAAATATATGGAAGGAAGCTGGGCATGGTAGTGTATGCCTGTGTTCCCAGACATTAGAAGATGGAGGCAGCTGAGTGAGGTATCCCAGACTCAGAAAGACAAACATGGTATGTACTCACTCATAACAGGATACTAGATGTGGAACAAGGATGACTGGACTGCTACTCACATCACCAGGCAGGCTACCTGGAAAACAGGACCCCAAGAAAGACACAGGGATCGCCCAATGACAGAGAAATGGAATGAGAGCTACATGAACAGCCTGGACATGAATGGGGGTAGTGAAGGGCGAGGGTCGAGGGAAAGAGAGCTTGGGTGAGTGGGAGATCCCAGCTGGATCAACAACAGAGAGGGAGAACAAGGAATAGGAGACCATGGTAAATGAAGACCACATGAGAATAGGAAGAAGCAAAGTGCTAGAGAGGCCCACAGAAATCCACAAAGATACCCCCACAACAGACTGCTGGCAATGGTCGAGAGACAGCCCGAACTGACCTAGTCTGGTGATGGGATGGCCAAACACCCTAATTGTCATGCTAGAAACCTCATCCAACTACTGAGGGATCTGGATGCAGAGATCCATGACTAGGCCCCAGGTGGATCTCTGGGAGTCCAATTAGCGAGAATGAGGAGGGTTTATATGAGAGAGAATTGTTGAGACCAAGGTCGGATAAAGCACAGAGACAAATAGCCAAACAAACGGAAACACATGAAATATGAACCAATGGCTGAGGGGTCACCAACTGGATCAGGCCCTCTGAGTGGGTGAGACAGTTGATTGGCCTGATCTGTTTGGGAGGCATCCAGGCAGTGGCACTGGGTCCTGTGCTCATTGCATGAGTCGGCTGTTTGAAACCTGGGGCCTATGCAGGGTCCCTTGGCTCGGCCTGGGAGGAGGGGACTGGACCTTCCTGGACTGAGTCCACCAGGTTGATCTCAGTCTGTGGGGAAGGCTTTGCCCTGGAGGAGATTGGAATGGGGGACGGGCTGGGGGGAAGGTGAGGGGGGCGGGAGGGGGGAGAACAAGGGAATCTGTGCCTGTATGTAGAACTTAATTGTATTGCAAAATAAAAAGTTAAAAAAAAAAAAAAAGAAGAAGATGGAGGCAGGAGGATCAGGAACGTAAGGCCAGGCTCAGCTACGTTTCCAGTTCCAGGCCATCTTGGCCTACAGGAGACCCTCAACAAACAAAACAAAACAAAAAAACAAATACATGTAAAAGACAGACAGGCTTTCGTCCTCAAACTCCTCAGACATGGTCAAATTCAACTGCAAATCTATATGGTAGAAACATAAGGAAAGCGGTGTTAGAGTGCGTGGTCTAGCCTGTGTGAGGCCCTGGGTTTCATCACCAACAGTACTAAACGTAAGAGTGAGAGAGAGCAAGAAAGATTGCTTTTGAGTTGCAGGCCAGCCTAGACTACATAGGAGTTGCAGGCCAGTATGAAGTACACAGCAAGACCCTGTGGCAAAAACAAACAAACAAACAAATAAGTAAGTAAATAAATAAAACAAACCCAGCCGGGCGGTGGTGGTGCACGCCTTTAATCCCAGCACTCGGGAGGCAGAGCCAGGCGGATCTCTGTGAGTTTGAGGCCAGCCTGGGCTACAGAGTGAGTTCCAGGAAAGGCGCAAAGCTACACAGAGAAACCCTGTCTCGAAAACCCCACCCAAAAAATAAAATAATAATAATAATAATTTGAGTTCAGTGGGTCTAGCTACTCCTAATGGTTAGCCATTGGAAACCATTTCATGTTTATGAACCAGGGAGTCACATTCCACTCAACATAGGTCTTAATATGCCATGATTATTAAGCCAAAAAAAACAAAAACAAAAAAAACCCTCTGCCACCTAGATTGTTCAGAAAATCATGGAAAGGAATATGAGAGGAATGGAATTGAAATCACTTGCCCTGGCTGCACTAGTGTTGGCACAGTCCACGGATAAAGGCTTGGTATCAGGGTTTCCAACACGTCAGGTCCAAACACTTGTTCTAAAGAAAACAACCCAAAACAATGGTGAAAAGGCAGGGCGGGGTTTTAATTCAAATAGCCATTTTGGCAAGACAGAAATTAAACATTGGGTCGTTTGTGGTTTGGTCAGACTGTGGTCTGGTTGATCACTACATTAGTTCTGGTTCTGCCAGGTGGCCTCTTATCATTTGCAGGACAATATAGTTTCCATGAAAAGCTTGCTTCTGCTTAGGGGGTGATTTTATCATAGGGTAATCTGTGCTTTTCCTGGAATCCAAGGCAATTGCAGGTTTAGGACAATGACTGGACACTTTTAGGGCATGCCTTTTGGAGTGCCTGGAACAGACCAAGGTAAAAGCTGATAGTATGCTATCTCAGCTCTTACCTTTGTGCCTTCAGTCTTGAAGGGAGATGAGTAGGTTAGGTATTTACCACTTTTTAAACAGGCTTTGAATGATTAACTGCTCATGTGCCTCATTAAGCAAAGGTCTGACCCAAAAGAAAGCAGACAGATTAAAAAAGGGGGGGTGGGGGTGGGCAGAGATGTCCAGGCGAGGAACTTAGTGCTTTTCAACACAAGGTGTTTTTAATTATTTACTCTACTAGTCCTAAAGCTTATGAGGAAATGTTTAGGAAACTCATACATGCTGAGTGGCTCTCTCCTGAGTCTAGATAAGCTAGGATCATACTGACAGTATAAAACAGCCCCAGATTTTTAGTCACCAGAAAACAAAGGAGGGGAAGGGCTTGGTTTACTTAATTGCCATTTCTTGTCAAAAATGATCAAAATATGGCCCTTTACAAGGCCCTCCAAAACCCAGGCCTGGCCTCTGCAGGGAATGTGGAGCATGGAGGGTGCAGAGGAATGGCCTTAATCCCACTCCACATATAATCTTCAGTCATATATAGGCAAATGCTTCCATGTTCATTCAAAATGCTAGGCCAGGCCCCGAAGGGGAGCAGGCACACTCCCACTTGCGTATAATTATTAGTACTTCAGATTTAGCTGTAGTTATCGCCTTCCTTAGCAACAAATAAAAGCAATGTAAGGAATAGAGTACTTTGGACCTTGTGATAGCCTAAACAGGGGTCTTAGGAGTTCTCTGTACAGCCACTTCCTACTCCAAAAGCCTTTGGAGCTCAGGCAACTCCTGTGTGGACCAGGGCCCATCTGCATTCCAAGACTGGTTGATCAGTTGCTATCCCTCCCTGTTCCTGGCTTGGGGAAGAGGGCCATGCCCACGTGAGTATGGGTGGAAGAGAGAGCCCGTCTGTGAACTAAGACTGGCAGGTCTTCTCCCAAAAGGCCTCAGAGATAGTCAAATTAAAGTGCAAATTCCGGTGGAGGGAACAGATGAAGGAAAACCCCAAAGGAGCCAGGAGTGTAGTTCCACCTTACCAATTTCTTCTGTTCTGTGGCTTCCTCCCAGCCTCAGGAAGGCTTGGTCTGAGTCCCTACTCTGTCCAAGGGGTTGTCAGTAGCACCCAGGCCCAAGACAAGCAAGGGGAGTCAAAGGAGCAGTGCCTCCAGGTTTTTACAGACCAGAGTGGGAGCTGGAAATCCCCTGTGCTGCCTGTAGCCCACAGTCCACTGGCTTTGCCTCTCCCTGGACTTGGGCCCCCAGGGACAGATAGGAGGGCCTGCTTATCCCCACACCACTACTTTCTTTCCCCAAACCACCAGATCTTTCTGGTGGGCAGGCACATATTTGCCACAGGAGGAATTCTAGAGTGGGACAGGAGGCCCTTGCTTCCCCCCACATATACTAGGAGATTAGCAGCAATAAAAATAAAGGGGTCCTTGGGGGTGTATCTGACCTGTACCCCCAGAATTCACATGTCAGACCCAACACTTGGCCCTATGCTTGGCCAGTGTGCACATAGGGGTGCATGTGTGTGTGTGTGTATGTTTGTGTTTGTGTGTGTGTGTGTGTGTGTATGTTCGTGTTTGTGTGTGCGTGTGTGTGTGTGTGTGTGTGTGTGTGTGTGTGTGTGTGTGTGTGTGTTGTGTCTTGTGTCTCCAATGGCTGCTTTCCTGAACCTTTTAAGCACACAAATTCAGTTTAGAATGGACACAGGAATTCCAGAGAGAGCGAGCAACTGATCAACAAGTCTTGGAATGGAGATAGGCCACAAGGGAATTGCTTGGGCTCTACAGCAGGGAGTCCAAGGATAAAGGCTTAGGGAAGGATGCCCAGGCAATTGCCCTCATTACTTAAGAAACAACCCCCAAACTTCAAAGCGCTCTCTCCAGCCTCCTCGGTGAGCCTCTCCATCACCTGGATTATTGAGGCTCTGCTTCCCTACTGGAGTCCACACTTGCAAACTGCCTAAGCTCCAGTCAACAGCTGCATATCCTGTTTCTTCCCTGCATTGGGCTCAAGTTAATTCACTGCTTTGTTTTGCTGTTTGAGCAGGAGTTGGGGGGTGATCTCATGTAGCCCAATACTGGGTGACAAACTGTCCTCCTGCCTCCATTTCTCAAGGAGTTGATGTCACCCAGGCAGTTGACTCACTTTTGCTTCAGAAATTAATCCTGATGTCTTGTTTTACCCTTTTCCATTCTCATTCCTATAGCCTTCCCCCCATGCCACCCCCAGTTTTGGATGGATTCTACAAGTACTAGTAGGCAAAACTGTTTTCATTTTTTAAATTGTTAGTTGTTTTAATTGTGTTTAACCTTTTAGGTCTACCGTTGTTTAGCACGATGATTTATAAGTGAAAATGGAGGGTCCTTAAAACTCTGCATGAAAGGTTCAATAGTAGGGTGCTTCCTAGCTTGTGTGAGGCCCTGGGTTCTATACCCAACACCATCAAAAAGAGAGGCCTTGGAATTAATCACAAATAGAATAGCACATTATGTCATCAAAGACCAATCCCTAGCTTGTGTTTTCATCTATTACTGTTATGATACTATACAATGGTCTCCAGGCTAGACAGGAGCTAAACAGATAAAGTAAAGTATAAAGAAGATTGGGAGTGTGTGACCAGATAGTTCAGCAGGTGAAGGTGCTCGCCACCAAGACCTGAGTTCCATCCCCAGGCCCCACATGGTAGGTAGAAGAACCAACACCTACAAGATTCTTCTGACCTCCACAGGAGTGTCGTGGCATTCTCTCAATAACTAACTGACTGAATAAACTAATAAATAAATAAATAAATAAATAAATAAATAAATAAATAAATAACCATCAATGGCTGTAGCATACTTAAACTCAAGGCAGCTGTGGTTGCCTGTACAAGACCATGGGAAAAGGGGTTGTGTTGAGCACCCATCCATAGGGAAGTAGCTGTTGGCAATTGATTCCTTGATTAACTGTTGAGGGATGGAGAGCCATTTTCCTTTGGAGTTGTGACGGTTGGTGGGTTGCCCATGCCCAAATGAATGGTCCCACACCCATTCATGTATGGTTAGCATTTATTGAACACAGGTGGTTATTATAAAAATGAAAAGAAGACGTAAATTTGGAGGGAGATGGTTAGAGGGTCCTGGGGATGGACATGAACAAAATACATTGTATCCCTGTATGAATATTTAAAATAATAAAACATTGTTTAATAGATGTAAAAATGTTTTAACTGTTGCCTGAGACTCTTGGAAGATTGCAGGGAGTTGTAGGGGTAGGGGTTGGTAAACTACTCTGTGAACTTGTCTATAAGAGTACAGTAAGTAATTCACATCTGCAGCTTCATGCTTCTCCAGAGGAATGTGTGTTTGTAATTTCTAATCTTTACCTTCTTCCTAGAGAGACTAAAAATAAGCATTTTATGAGAAATGTTCTACTTTTTTTGTTTGTTTATGACAGGGTTTCATGTAGCCCAGACTGACCTACAATTCACAATGTGGCCCAGGTTGGCTTTAAATTCCTAGTGCTTCTACCTCCAAAGCACAGAGGCTACAGGCCTGCACCACCATGCCTCCCTCCCCCAGTACTGGGGATTAAACCCAGAGCCTTAGGAATGCTAAGCGAGCTCACTACCCTCTATGGAGCTGCATCCTCAGCTCTCCACTTTGTAAATGTTGGCATCTAATTCACAAACACTGTAAAACAATGTGCAAGTGAAACAACTTGTTTGTGAAGCTGTTTTTCTGTCTTCTGGCATAGGAATTCTGATGAGTCAAAATAAGGTGTACTTCCTCTGAGTAGAAAGAATTACCTAAGTGAAGAAAAAAAAAGGACTCAAATATTGAGTGTGCCTTAATAAAAGTCGAGATCTGTTCTCCCTGTTCAACTCTGAGACTCCTGAACATATGAGAAATGAAAATTCTAGATGGTTTGGAGGGATGCAAATGCAGAATCCAGGGCTGGGCACATAGCTCAGTAGTAATGTCCTGTACGATGTCTAGGCACTGAGTTTGATTCCCAGTACTTGTGGGAGGGATGAGGGAAGCAGAATAGTGTTTTCCCTTTTTTTAGATACAGTCAAGCCAAGTGAGATATCTACAGGAGTTTGTGTCAGCGTGATGTAGGAGTTTCATGGATTTCGGCAGATCGGACTGAGATTGTCTTAGTCAGGGGCAGGACTATGTATGCCACTGTGTCTGAATGTATCTTACTGAGACAATACAGAGTGACAAAATCAATTCTAGAGGCCAAGAGGATCACAGAAGTGGAACGATATTCAGTTAAGTGTCTTTCAGATGAGAATGGTCACATGTACGTATTTGTGAGGTTCACAAAAGAAAAGATTGTAGTTTCCACTGTAAAAATGAGTTGTATTTCTTAAGCACTTGGGTTTATGAAACAAAAAACTATAAAAGCTCACTACTCTTGTTGTAAACTCAGTCATAGCCACGGTTTGACATAAAGAATTGCCTTTATTTTTTTCTGATCAGTTCCCACTGCAACTTCCACTTTTTGTCTTGTCACAGTTAACTGTCCATCCTGGGTTTTTGTTGTTATTGCTGTTGTTTGCTTTGCAGTGCTGGGGATGGAATCCAGTACCTTACACAGGCTGGGCAAGAACTCTACCTACCACTGAGCTAGACTCCCAGCCTCAAACTCCACATTTTCATGTCTATGAAAGTATGTTTTTCAGAAACTCAATTGTTTTGATTTCTGAAGTATATTTTTTTTTTGGAAGCACAGGGACAATTTTATTAGAGAGAAAACAAACAAACAACCAAAAAACCTCAGGGCAGGGAAGCTGGTGCCTGGAGAATGGAGGGGAGAGGGGAAGTGAGTTGGGGAACCATGTTACTAAAGCTGTCTATGGAGATCGGACAAAAGGTGGACAAACAGGAGGATGGGGGCATGAACACCTGACAAAACACTGTTAAGAAAAGCAGGCTTGCCGGGCAGTGGTGGTGCACACCTTTAATCCCAGCTCTCGGGCGGCAGAGACAGGCGGATCTCTGTGAGTTCGAAGCCAGCCTGTTCTACAGAGCGAGATCCAGGGCAGGCATCAAAACTACACACAGAAACCCTGTCTCGAAAAACCAAAAAAGAAAAAAGAAAAAAAAATAAAAGCAAGCTTTAGAAAGAGAGACAAGTAAAGGAAAAGTCACACTTAAACTGTGTAGACTTGTGACCCTACCTAGCATCAGTTCATTAGACTGCCTTCTGAAGAGTATTTTTGATTGACGTTACAGAAGCTTCAAACTATACTTAATTATAATGGTTATATTTTCTTTTATATGTAAAGATATGTGAATCCAAACTGTATTATCAATTTCTGCAAGTCCATAATATGCTGTTAAAGGTTTTTGTTAAGGGGCTGAAGAGATGACTTGGCAATTAAGACTACTTGCTCCTCTTGTAGAAGGAGTTCCTGTCACACTGTAACGGCATCTCCAGGGCCTCTAAAGGCACCTGCACTCTGTGTACCATCTCCATATGCATAATTCAAATTTTAAGAAACATAAAACAATAGAGCTGGGGAGATGGCTCAGCGGTTAGGAGCACTGGCTGCTCTTCTAGAGGATCCAGGGTCAATTCCCAGCATCCATATGGCATCTCACAACTGTCTGTAACTCTAGCCCTAGGGGATTGGAAGTCCTCTTCTGGCTTCCATGGATACTTCATGCATGTGGTGCAGATATACACGCAGGTAAAACACCCCATATCTATATATAAAATAAATAAATAAATTTAAATCATATAAAATAAGTAAAACATTTTTGATGTTCCCTTCTCAAAATGACTCTTACATATTATACATATTTTCTGGTTTATAATTGTATATACACTGTATGAAAGCTTGTAAGACGTGTCTTTTTGCAATTTCTAGTTCTTGCTGGCCTTGGTGGTATGTACCTTCAAACCCAGCACTTAGGAGGCAGAGGCAGGAGGACCACTGAGTTTAAGGACAGCCTGGTCTATGTGGTGAGTTCCAGGACAGGCAGGATCACATAAAAAGACCCTGTCTCAAAAAAACCAAAAAGAAAAAATAAAATTTTTTGTTTCTATTATTAGTATTATTTAATTTCCTATTATTAGCATTGTATGTGTGTGTGTGTGTGTGTGTGTTTGTGTGTGTGTGTGTATGTGTGTGTGTGTGTAACTGTAGGTATATGCCTGTGTGCCTTGTGTGTGTAAGAAGACAACTTTGTGGAACTGGCTCTTTACTTTCCTCTTTATGTGGGTTTCAGGAACCAAACTCAGGTGGCCAAACTTGCACCATCAGGTGGCAAGCACCTTTACCTGCTGAGCCATTTCACTGACCCAAGATGTCTTCGAATATTGTTTAAAAGCTAACAAGATCAGAACTGGGTGTAGTCGCTCACACCTATAATCTCAGCACTTGGGAAGTTAAGGTAGAAGGAGAGATGTATGTTTGGGGGCCAAACCTGGGATACAGAGTGAGCTCTTGATTAAAAACACCAAAAAAGCCCTTTAGAATAAAACCAAACAACCAAAAAGCTAACAAAGATCAATTATCCAAAGCTATCAGTATAATAAAATTAAATTTAAAAGCTTGTCAAACTTATAGTTTCAGAAACAGTTTTATTTGCTCTAATGGTCTCTGAGGAAATGCTACTTCATCAAGATGTTCTTGCCCCCACCTCCAAGAAAATACAGTTTCTCTTCTTGTCTTTTAGTTGGCTTTCTTCTGCTTCATGGCTGTTTACCTTTTTCTGACACGCATACTATTATTTGTTAGTAAACTCAAAGGCAATGTTCTAAGCTTATCCTGATGTTTTCACTATCAATTCCTAATGAAATGTGCCAAAACGAACATGTTCAAAGAGTCCACCAGTTGTCTCCCATTCAAAATGCCTGCCCTCTCTGGATTTCAACGCAACAACCAAACAGCACATTGATGATGTTTTTGATGGTTTTCCCCCCCCCCAAGTCTTTTCCTGTCTTAAGATGGTAATTATGGCGACTTAGGAGTAGCTTCTAACTATCACCCTTTTGATTAGTAAGGAAATTTTACAAACAGCATAGCTAAATAGTAAAGGTGAGGGGCTTAAAAGTACTAAGTACTAAGCGGTAGCCTCAATGGGGCATTCCCTGGCTAGATGTCCAGATTCGCCGCAGCGGTAGCAGCTGACTTCGCTCGCCTTGCTGCAGTTAACCGCCATGTGGCCATTCTCACCACATCTGTAGCACTTAATTTGGGTGCAGTCTTTCTGGATGTGCCCAAATTCGCCGCACGTGTAGCATTTCTGCTCTTCCTGCCGGTCGCAATCACGAGCCAGATGACCAGGTCTGCTGCAGATGTAACAGCACTGCTCCCTCTCTCGTTTAGGCTGGGTACAGTCTTTAGCGATGTGGCCTCTTTTCCCGCAGTTGTAGCAGGTGTCCTGGAGATCACAGTCCTTGGCATAATGACCAGTTTCACCACAGCGATAACAGATGTCAGACTGGCTGGCGGAGCTGCATTGAGGACCTCTGCCACGACTTCTTGGTGTTCGCCCTCGAGTTCCTCCTTTAGGACACTCCCGGGCCCAGTGGCCAGAGCGTCCACACTTGAAGCAACTTTTACTGCTCATGGGTACGGTGAGATCTTCCAGTGAGCAGGCCCACACACCGCTGCCACGGATCCCCGAGGCTACCCCACTTGATGGCTTAGATACAAATGGCGGTTTTTCCTAGCTGGCTTCTGTGACGTTGCATGAGCTTTGCACACGGCCTCAGTGGCCTGGCGTCACAGGTTTTTTGATATGCGCGTGTGCATTTAGTTTGGTTTAGTTTTAGTTTTCCCAGACATCTTGACATCATGTCACCACCTATTCCAGCTTGGTCTTGAACTCAAGATCCTTTTGCCTACGCCTCATGAGCGCTGGGACTATAGATATGTACCACTCACTACACGAGTCTAAATATTTTTCGTTGGTTTTCAACACTTAAGTTATTAAATTTGACTTTGAATCCCTTTATGTTCAGGAATTCTGACCTGTAGAATATTTCATAATTCAGTTATTCTCTCTAAATGTGGTGTCACAACCCTATAATCCCAGGTTCAGGAGGCCTGCACAACATTGTGAGTTCTACACCAACCTTGGGTACATAACAAGAAAATTTAATTACTTACTAGATCACAAAGAAAGCCCTTTCCATAGTTTCTATGTAATTTTAATTAATTAATTATTATGAGGCAGTGTCTTGCTGTGTAGTCATGGATTACCTGGAACTCACTATTTACGACAATCTGGCCTCAAACTTTCAGGAACTCTCCTGCCTTAGCCTCCTGAGTGCCGGGTTTACTGGTGTACGCCATATCCAGCTTTCATAACTAGTGTTTGTTTTTAAATAAAATATGTTTATAAAAATAATGTGTCTACACTAGTGGAAGCCCATGAACTGTGGACTTGTGGCTGTGGAGCCCCCATGGGACTGGACTAGGCCCTCTGGATACAGGAGCCGGTTGTTTGACTCGAACTGTTTTGGGGGGCACCCAGGCAGGGGGATCGGAATCTGTCCCTGGTCTATGGGCAGGCTTCTGGGAATCTGGTGCCTGTGGTGTGACGCCTTG
Source organism: Peromyscus eremicus (assembly GCF_949786415.1). NCBI lineage: Eukaryota > Metazoa > Chordata > Mammalia > Rodentia > Cricetidae > Peromyscus > Peromyscus eremicus. The sequence goes on along the minus strand of NC_081439.1, from coordinate 58,167,591 downwards.
CACAGCCTTGGTGCAGTGGGAAGGGGCTTGGACCTGCCTAGGCTCAGTGTGCTGGACTCTGCTGACTCCCCATGGGAGACCTCGATTTGGGGGACGTGGGGATGCAGGGTGGCTTGGGAGAGAGGGCTAGGGGTGGGAGGAGGGGGGAGGGGGATTTGTGGATGGTATGTGGAGTGAGTAGAAAATTTCTTAATAAAGAAAAATGAAAAAAACAAATAATAGGTCCACAAGGGCTGGCGATATAGCTCAGTGATACAGTACCTGCCTAGCATGTACAGAGCTTACATTCCATCTCCAGTAAACAATAAATCAGATATATATGTATTTTTATTTACTTATTTACTTTTTATTTTTATTTTTTATTTATTTATGTTATTTATTTATTTATTTATTTTTTGGGTTTTCTGAGACAGAGTTTCTCTGTGAAACAGTCCTGGCTGTCCTGGAACTCACTCTGTAGACCAGGCTGGCCTCAAACTCACAGAGATCCACCTGCCTCTGCCTCCTGAGTGAGTGCTGGGATTAAAGTCATGTACCACCACCAGGCTTTGGTTTTGTTTTTCAAGACAGGGTTTCTCTGTGTAGCCCCGGCTGTTCTGAAACTAACTCTGTACACCAGGCTGGCCTTGAACTCACAGAGATCTTCCTGCCTCTGCCTCTGGAGAGCTGGGATTAAAAATCTACAGTGAAATTTGCTCACATTTTAACACATTTTATTACAGCAAACTTAACTTTCCATGTTTGTGGCAATGGGGGGGGGGCATGGTTCAAGTAGCCCAGCTTGCCTTGAAGTAACTCAGGATGAATTTCTGATCCACCTGCCTCTACCTCCAAAGTACTAGGATTACACAAGTGGCCTGCCATTCCTGACTTGCAATCTTCACTTTTAACATAAATGCATTATTTATGTTGTTAAAGAACAAAAATGAAGCATTCAATATAAAAACAATGTTTTTGCTTGGAAAATAAATGCAATTAAAATGAGTTGGCTATACAGCTGACCTGTATAGTACTTGCTTAGGCTGTGGGTCTGATCCCAATCAAAACAAAATGTTTATAAATACATTCAAACATGGAAATTATTTGGGTTTGTTTTTCTTTTTGTTTTTTTGAAGGGTCTCGTGTAGCTGGAGATGGCCTTTAACTTTATCCTCCTGGCGCTGCCTCTCAGTGCTGGGATTATAGGCATGTGATACCACACTTACCTTTCCTTTTAACGTGGGTGTGTGATGCTGGAGCTCTAACTCTGGCTCTTATACATATTAGGAAAGCACTCTACAACTGGGCTAAATCCAGCCCTTATGGTCTCTCTTTTCTTTATTTTAATGGAGTTTTACTAGATTGTGTGGCTAGGGCTAGTTTCAAATGATCTTTCTGCCCCAGACTACAAGTACATGCCACTCTGCCCTCTTGATCTTCTTTATTTTATGTATGTATAGATATATGGATGTATGCATGTATGTGTAAGAAATAATATCTGACGGTTCATTTTCAAAATAACACTCTAAGTCAGTCAGTTTAGGTCACAAACTAGAGAAAAAGAGGAAACACTAGACCCCTAGGGGTTGGACCCTGCTAAATCAGCTACCCTCCTCCCCCCTGTTTCTGCTGGTCTAGCACCCCATCCCCAATTAAGTGATTAGAATGGAAATTACTAACAGCCAAGCTTGCCTGCAAGGCCTTACAACTGATAAAGTTTAAAATAACTAGGGTGTAAAGCAGAGATGAACCTATTCATGTTTTTTGTTGAGAAAAAGACAAATGTAAGCATCGGGCACTGGTCGCCCAGCCTTTAATCCCAGCATTACAGATATGTGCCACAATACAGGTTTAAATAGTGTTGAATCTGAAGCCACGGCTTTGTCCAGGCTAGGCAAATACTCTACCAACTGAGATACGTCCTCAACCCTAAAATACAATTCTTGATACCCCTTATAATTAAAAATCTCAGAGAAATTAAATTATAAGAAAGAAATATCTTGGAAATTTAGAGATGATTTTTAACATTTCTAATTGTGTTAACAATTTGTCGGATGTAAAAATATGTTGTTTCAGGGCTAGAGAGTTGGCTCAGCGGTTAAGAGCATTGACTGCTCTTCAAGAAGACCCAGGTTCAATTCCCAGCATCCACATGTCAGCTCACATTTGTCTGGAACTCCAGTTCCAGGGCTTCTGACACCCTTGCACAGACATACATGCAGGCAAAACACCAATGAACATTAAATAAAAATAAATTAAAAAATGTTTATCCTAACGGTAATCTAGAAGAATGTTCTTAAATGTAATCTTCAGACAGAACTAAGCTAGTTTTACAGAAAAGTATTAGGTCGAGCTTTGTAACTACAATCTGTTTTAATTCTGTATGAGTACAACTTTTGTTCTGAGATGCTATCTAACACTTTCATGGTGGACTCCAGGTACACTTAGCTTAAAGGCCTCTTCTATTGCTTAAATTTGGAAAAAAAAAAAAAAAAAAAAAAAGAGGTTTTTCATCACAGTCTTCTTCCCCTCAGAGAAAAAGTTCTTCCAGAAATGAGGGAGGGAATTGTGAAAGTTGGAATGTCTTACTGAAAAGGAGTGACTAGAGCTAAAAACATCGAGGTTCTTATGCATGTTACGTATCTGTCCACTAGGTGACGCAATATGTTTATGGCCCGGCCTTCTACTTCCATTCCGCTCATGCTGTTTCAGGTATCAGCATGCAACTGTTTTTCTTCTCCCCCCCCCCCACCCCCCTCATTTTTGCTTGTATGCTTCTGGTGCTCTCCGTGAAAATGCACACTGTAATGAAGTGCTGGATAGACAGGCGCCGGTCACATTACACTTTTTCTAGTCTCTCAAGATCTAGGAATGAATAAGAAAAGGGGGGATGTGTTAAAGAGACCCTTAAAAACTAAGACTTCCCACAAGAAACAGCACGCTGGGAGTGAAAAGAGCCTGCCCCCAAAGCCCTGGTTCCAGGTATCAGGAAAAGATTTATCCCAGTTTCTGTAACTTGGGCCCACATCTAAATCTATACACATCTATTTCCCCTTTTTTGGAGGGGTAGGGGCTTTTGTTTGTTTGTTTGTTTTCTCTCCAGGAACTTTTGTGGCACAGACTGGCCTAGAATCTACTATGTAGGTGAGGTTGAACTCTTCATCTTCCTACCTACTTGTCTTAAATGCTGGAATTACAGGCACTCATCATGGTCAGTTTGCTTGTTTGTTTGTTTGTTTGTTTGTTTTTGTTTTTCCCAAAACAGTTAGAATATTAGGCACAACAGGAAATACTCAGGGGTTTTGCAGAGCTCCAGAGTCGCAGAGAAGGCCAAGAAATGGAGGATAAGTCAGGAAGGGAATAATAAGTTGTGCGACTTGACAATGGAATGGTAAATTAGGAACGATGGGGGAAGATATTGACGACAGAAGAACGAGCTGCGGAAGGGATGGGTGGTAGGCGCCACTGCGAGCAGAGAGGTGGGAGAAGCAGGGTGGGCTAGGGACCTGGGTACCGGGCAAGCAGTGAAGGCTCGGTGGGCTGTTGTAGGTCGTGAAGGGGCGCTCGGAGGCAAGGGGGCAGGGGGTGGGGGTGGAGCGGAGCGCATGCGTCTGAGCGCACTGCAGCGCTCCTTGGAGAGGCTGTGGGCTTTCGGCATCAGCGCAGAGGCTGCGGGGACAGCAGGTTTCCTCCCTGGTGTTCATTGCCCTTAAGTCAAGACTGCGGCCACCCAGGCACGTCTCTGGGTCCCGCCGCTCCCTCCACACTCTCGGCACTGCTAGCAGTCAGAATTTTTGCCACGACACTCGCTTCAGCAAGAGGTAAAGGAACGACGAAGGGCAAAAATGTAACATGGAGGGCGGCAGAGGGAACGTGGGTCAGGAAAATCCTTAATTTGTGTGTACTCCCCTTTGACGGGAGGGAAAACTGGAGGCCAAAAGAGCCCCAGCCCTCCAAAAGGATGTCGAGCATTTACTTATGAAAGAGATATTTTGACTCTTAGGTTTGAGGCACCTGAGCATCACTCCTTTCCTTGACATCCCTGTTGAAAACAAAAAACTTTCGAGTTCTTCATTTGTTGCGAGTGTATCAAAAGGATGAGGCTCTATCTGTTTGTTGTTGTTGTTGTTGTTTTGGTTTGGTTTGGTTTAGTTTGGTTAGGTTTTTTTGTCGTCTTATTGAGACTGACGGATGGGGGCCTCGAACTCGCGACCACCTCCGGCTAAAACTGGGATTACGGGCGTAAAATGCCACGCTCGGCTCTGATTCAGTGGTTTAGCATAAGAAGTTTCCTTGCCTTTGTTCAGGTTGGAGGGTTTTTACTACATCAAGGGGATTTGTGGACCCGGTAGCCTCTCCCTTAGGATGCTGGCGGATTGCATCTAGATTTGGGATATGCTTTATTTTTTTCCCCCCATATGCAATTTAGCTGGTTCATCACAGTTAACACTGTTAGGTAATGTTGCTAATGATACCCTTTAGTCACCCGGGGACAACTTTGGCGAGAAACACGTGCAGATGCACCCGGCATTGAATTTATATCTATACACGCACACGCGCGCACACACACACACACACACACACACTCTACGGGAGGGGAGGCTAGTAAAGACAGGCGCGCTTTGCGTGTACTTTAGTCACCCGGGGACAACTTTGGCGAGAAACACGTGCAGATACACCCAGCATGGAATTTATACACACACACACACACACACACACACACACACACACACACACACCCACACACCACGGGAGGGAGGCTAGTAAAGACAGGCGGGCTTTGCATGTACTTTAAGATCCCAAATGAGGACTCAGCACCAAGTGGTGGCGCTCAAGTACTCTTGAGAAAGCCTGACATAAGGGGAGGGGTTCCACTTGCACGGGAGATCGTGGCCCGTTGGGTGAGGGTGGGGTGGAGAGGCAAGGAGGTGAAACCACGCATGCTCATTGCAAGCAAAGGCGTCTGCGCGGCAATCAACGTGCGCATGCGTAAGTGAGAGCCCGGGGACCGGTTGCGTTCAACACTAGTGATGGAGAAGTGCGCCAATGGTTTGGCTGGGAGGGCGGGAGGCGCGTAATGTTCTGATAATTATGATTGCGAAATAGCGAGGGGTTCGGTAAGTTGTCCTTCATCCAAATCGCCATCTTAGGCTAGGAGGACTTGTAGAGAGGCAAATCTACTTTTCTAGTTGTTGAAGGGCTCGATCTGAGTTGGAGACTGCGGCCAAACTCACTGAAAGTCATTCCAGAATCTTAAGTCTCTCCGTGGTCAGTCTGATAATGGGAATTTTAAAATATAGAGAAGATAGGCTGTAAAAGGTTGCCGCCGCAGCATGCTGTGCTTACTGTCTACCCACATTCAGACAAAGCCTATTCGAGAAAGACTTCTGAATGATCCTGGCCGATCTTGGCTCTCATTTATCTCACCCACCAGAGTAGCCGAACGCGTGACTACAGTGAAGTACGCTACTATTGTGTGCCTGAAACGCTTGGACTTTTCTCCTCTACAAAATATAGGCGAGAGGATTTAGCTATTTCTAAACTCTTATTACATTGATTGAAACCTAAGATCTGGGCGAATGGCCTCTTTAAACTTACTGACACGTAGAGACACTAAAAGTAAAGGCAGTGGTAATATGAAGGAGTCCCGGGGTTACGCCCTTTCTCTCTCTCTCTCTCTCTCTCTCTCTCTCTCTCTCTCTCTCTCTCTCCCTCTCTCCCTCTCTCCCTCTCTCCCTCTCTCTCTCCCTCTCCTCTCCCTCTCTCTCCTGCTTGGCCTGAGATTAAGCTGGGAAATTGGAGGTTGGTTGTTTCATTTTGTTTGGGTGCTGAACTGTTTTGCCTCTGAGGATTACTACTCAAAATCTACAGTTAATTGCTAAAACTAATAATTTAACTTTTAGATATGGGAAAGAATAGAGAATTTTAGAATGAGATAGCTTTTCTATTAATCTGTCAATGGTCTTTTGCTGTCACTATTTCATTCTCTGGGCCTGTTTGTCTAATAATATGTACAGATCTATAGTACTTACAAGCACAAGATACCAGTCTAAAGGTTTGACTTATTTCATAACCTCCACAATCCTATGGAATAAAATGGTATTACTCATTTTATTACAGATGAGAACTTTGAGGAACACAGATTGTCTAAGGTTTTATAGCCGGTTTGAATGGTCGAGCCCGGGTATTTCTCCACGTTTTCTTGTTTCATAGTCCTGTGCTTGTAACATTTCTTATCCCTTACAACGAAGGGACACATTTAAGGGAATTATTTCAATTTTTGTCTGAAATCATAAATCTTAACCAAAGCATTAAGAAAGGAGACTGTTTACTGTTTTTACCTCAGTGCACAGTATTACAAAAATGGGAGACAAAAAGTAACTCGATGATTTGGAACCTCCGAGAGTGGCTCTCCTTCTGTACAGTGTCTTCTATATTTTTTTGTTCTGCAGAGGGCATAAAATGGCCAACTGCAGCAGGCTGGACACACCCTTGTTTTTGCTTGATTTATGATATGGTCCAAGGCTTTGGCAACCAGAGTTTGCTGCAGATTTAAAAAAAAAAAAACCTTTTACTGATAATTTGTTGTTGGCTCAAAATTCTTTCTTTGTATGTTTCCAGTTTTATTTTTATTCAAGTAATATTTCATATCTTATTATCTGTTGAAATTTTAACTTTACTGTTGATTGCTCATTAGTGTTCTATTATTCAGATTTTTGTTTTGTGAGATAGAGCTTCTGTGTAGCCCTAGCTGTCCTGGAACTAGCTCTGTATACCAGGCTGGCCTCGAACTCAGAGATCACCTGCCTCTGCCTCCCAAGCGCTGCAATAAAAGGCGTGTGCCACCACTGCCCGACATACTCAGATTTTTATAACCCCAGTATTTGGGAGAGTGAGGCAGGAGGATTGCTATGAGTTGGCTACATGGCAAAACCTTGTCTTATAAAACAACAAAAATGTGTTACGAGACACAGAAAAATTCCATCTTGTCTTTGTAAAACCTTCTGAACCAATGGACTTTTTTCTTCTTTTTGGTTTGTTTTAGAATAACAATAATTTTACTACATCGTAAAATTTGTTGTTCCAGATAAGTCATAAAAAAATCAGATTTTTGTTGTTGATTTCTGAAGGGAGGAATCTACACTCGGTAGTAAGGGCTGTCTGTGGTGTTTATATTCTGGTTTTGGTTCAGTCAGTTTGCTTATCGACAGTGTCTAAAAACTTAGAAGAGGCTATTGTAAAGGACTGACTATTTGCTTTTAAAACATGCAGCTAGAGCACCTTAAAGAGAAGAAAGTACCATTTCCCTCAAAACAAAAATCCCGAAGTTAATTCCTGAAGTTAACCCTGAAACTAACTTTATTGACAATGTTTTATTCTTAAACCACGACAGGGGAAATTAATAAAAAGCAGAGAGCCACTGCTTTAAAAGTTGTGCAAAAGTCTAAATGATACTGCATCTTTTGCTGATGGGTCCTCTGGATTAAGAGCATTTTAAAAAAAAAGCCTTGCAGAACTGTGCGCGTGCCGTACTGGGTGGAGACCGCTTATCTTGCAAAGTGCACAAACATTTTCCCAACTTGTCTACATTAAAATACACAATTTGGTCATGAAATACACTTGAGATGCTGCCAATGGTTATTCTGGGGATTTCAGGTTTAAAGTCCCTTCCCAAAAATGGAATTCTGAGGGTCAGCACTGACCACGTGGAAGCTCTTTGTTCTCCGGCATTGTCCGTGCCCCCCCCCCCCCCCTTGTGGGGCTACGCGGCTGGGCCTGCTGGAACCTAGGCTGAATTCCAACTCGCTCTGTAGGCGAGAAGGACGGGAGCGCTAGATCTCCCTCCTCCTAAATGCTGTTCTCGTGATTCTGGTTTAAAGCCGGAAAGTTGTTGTGCCAGGAAACTCTGGTTTTCCCTAAAGATCTCTAGTGGGATGCTCGACCATCTTGTCGACTCCAGACCTCTTCCATTGCTCGAGTGGAAGGCCCAGGATCTATTTCCGGGTGACATCGTGTCTCCGGCCGCTGCCATCACAGCCCCTCGGGAAATGTAGTCTCAGGTTGTGCGCGCGGGCTGAGCCTCCCCCCCTCACCCCCCCCTCGTCCGAAGGAAGCCTCTTTTCCCGCGCACCGTGCGGAGCGCGGGTGGCAGAAACGGAAGTGACGTGCCGCAGTGAGACGGGGACTTGAACGGGGCGGGGGGGGGGGGGGACCTGGAGCTGAGTCACTCCCTGCAGCGCATGCTGCTGTGCCTGTGTCAAATGGTGGGATTTCCGGAGCTTTTTACGGTGGTAATCTGTCCGCAAAGAGACTCTTACTGTTGCCCGGTTTTGAAGAAGGGAGTGAAAATGTTTCATTCTGCTGGGTTTTGTTTGTTTTTCGAGACAGGATTTCTCTCTGTGTAGCTTTGGAGCCTGTCCTGGAACAGGCTGGCTTCGAACTCACAGAGATCCACCTGTCTCTATCTCCTGAATGCTGGGATTAAAGGTGTGTGCCACCACTGCCCGGCTCATTCTGGTTTTTAATGTACAGGTGAATCAGGTGTTCTCAGACTTTATGGGAAAGGTGGCGAGTATTCTTTGATTCCTGGAACCGGTTACTCCTGGTCCATATGCTTTGCTTATTTAAGGTGTATTAAATGCAGTGGTCAAACATTAATATTCCATATTCATGTCTCATGTATATTTTGCGTTTAATAGTCTGTGTGTGTGTGTGTGTGTGTGTGTGTGTGTGTGTGTGTGATGGGAAATAGTCTCATGTAGTGTAGGATGACCGTTGAAAGTTTAATCCTCCTGCCTCCACTTCCCCAGTGCTGGGATTGTGAGTGGCATTGCTAAGTCTTGCTTTTATTTATTTACTTATTTATATATTTATTTTTACTTATTTTTGAAGCAGTCTCACTAATGTGGCTCAGGCTAGTCTAGTATTCCCTATGTAATGCAGGCTAACCTGTTTGTGGGGATCATAACACCCCACACTCCTGGATTGTATAGGCCTGGCAAATGGAACTTTTTTTTTTTAATCAGAGTAGGTTGTGGATTTGGGGGTTTATAGGAGCCAGGGGAGCTTAATTGTTTCAACTACTTAGGCACACTGATTTTAACCTAGTTAGTTGTAACCTTGTTTTTAATCTTTTTTCTAGCTGTAGATAGTATGAAATAAGGCTTGTATGTGGTGGGTTTGAAGGACTGAAATATGAAAGAAAGGCGGTGGCGGGGAGGGGGAGGTCGTGCTTTACAGAAGGTGGTTGGAAACATCGTTTTTTTGGAGCTCTGTCTATCTTAAGCATTCCACTCCTTGCCAGCATCTGCTTCTCCAATCTGAACTAGGATCAGGAATTAAGGAAAATGTGGAATTATGAAATGGCCAAACAGTTTTTAAAAGTATTTAACCCTTGATTTGTGCAACTGGTTTTTTTTCCCTCTGGTTGTTACAACACCCAACAGCCTGGAGAAACACCTCATTGGAAGAAATTTTACATCAGCCATTAGAGTACAACCTGATAAGTCTTTCAGCACTTGTCTTCTGTCTGTGCACATACCTGTTTTCTTATGTTCTAAACTGTAGGATCCATGAGGGCAGGGGAAATTTCACTTCCAAAGCTCATTCTGGCATATTAGTAGGCCTTACCAATATTTACTGGATGAATAAATGAATTAGTCATCAACAAACATTTGTGTGATCTCTATAGGTTCCTGACTGTCAACTGTTTTCTTCAAAACGATCCGACACTTTTTTTTTTCTAGTTATCTATTTTCTCGGGGATTTTCAAGAGACAACGCTTTTTTTTGTGTTTGGATTTCAGGCCTTGGTATTTCCATGTGTTTCTGCTGTAGGTTCTGCTGACATTTGCTTCCTTGGTGAGGCCTGGGTGCTAGTTGTTGGATCTGAGCCTCATCCTAACGGCCCAGTGTTTGCCAAAAGCTCCTTTTCCTTGTTTCATTCCTCTTTCAACCCCCCACCCACCCACACACACCACCACCACCACCAGCAGCAGCAGCAGCAGCAGCAGCACTGGAATCACCTTTAAACAGTATAAAACCATGTAGTCCCTGCAATCCTCATTTTCGCAAATACTTTTCTGTTGGAAAAGGAACGTTTTTGTCTCCAGATACTTTGGCAAAGCCTTTACCTTCCCCAATTCATTTACCAGGGACCCATTTAGCATTTTAGAAACTCATTCAGCAGCATATGGTAATGACAGCATTTGAAAATTGAGGCAGGAGGATCACTATGGGTTTGAAGCCAGCCTGGGATACATACAGAATAACTCCCCACACACAAACACCAAAAAGGAAGAAAAAAGAAGCTCTGTATTGCTTTTGGCAAGTCTTTTGATGTTGTCTCAGATATTCTGAGATTTTAAATTCTCAGGGTCTTATAGTTACTAACTGTCCTTCAGGATCTCCTTTTGAGCACTAACTCTAGACATTCATTTTTTCTTTTGTTTTCTTCCAGGAAGAATAGTTTATTGAGTGCACTGCAAGAGGATGGCCTGCTTCCCCTTTAAAAATATCCTTCATAATGACTTGAAGCATGTGGACATGGCAAAACCTAAATGCCTTCCCACTTGCCGGCCCGGCCCCCCCCCCCCCCCCCCCCCCCGCCACACACACACACACACACACACACACACACACACACACCCCATGAATTTGCACTGAGAATGCAGAAAGGAAGGACTTTGGAATAAGGCAGAAAAGTAGGCTGAGGCAAATATTTAGACTTTGGTCGCTATGGTTGGTTTTGTTTGTTTTAGCAATGCCAGGAGATAGACAGTAGGCCCTTGTACATGCTAGACATTCTAGCTAAGTGCTGTCCCAATGAATTACAGCTGTATCTCCTGTTAGATGGCACTAAAGCTTTTGCTTTGTTTTGTTTAGATCTGCTTTCTTAGAACCCTAGCTGTCTGACTTTGAACCTGAGGAGGACTGCACGTACCCCATGTCTCTGCTCAAGTGCTGGGATTACAGGTTTGTACCACCATTCCTGTTTCATTGTTTTTATTCAGTGCTAGCGGTGCAACCTAGGGCTTCCTGCGTGTTAAATGAATACTTGGCCGACTGAACTACATCATCACTCCCCCCTCCTTTTCAGAAAACAAGACTGTACTTTTCTGAGATAGGGTCTGATGTAGGCCAGGCTGGCCTCAAACTCCTGATCCCACCGTCTCAGCCTCCGAAGTTCTAGGATTGCAGGCATGAGCCACTTGGCCTGGCAATTGATTGTGCTAATTTTGTTTTTTAACTTTGATTTTTATGAATATGGGTGTTTGGCCTGCAGGTATGTGTGTGCTGTGTTCCTGTAGTGCCCTACAATACCAGAAGAACATACTGAGTCTCCTGGAACTGGAGCTACAGTAGGGTGTGAACCACCATTTGCGTGCGGGGAAGAGCAGCCAGTGCTCTTAACTGCCAGAGCCATCTCTAGCCCCTAACCTTTTTTTAATGCACTAATTTCTTTTTAAATCAAGTCAACACATTTATTACCAGTTACATGCTTTATAGAAAGAGGTATGGAGATTGGGTCAGGGTTGTAAAAGCAAAAACAAATGGTTGCAGAGATGTCTCCTCTTCAGGAGCAACTGCTGCATTTTTACAAAACTTCTTTGTAGAGGCACTCCTGGGTGCACTTAAAATAGCAGATCTTCTTGCAGGAGCTGGTGCCAGAACTGGATTCATATATGGCACAGGAGCAGTTGGGGTCCGTGACAAGTGGAGGTAGCAGCTAGAGATGGGAGACCAGAGCTGGTGTGCTAAGAGGAAGCCTGATCTAAGTTTCCAATTTTTAACTAGAGAAGCCAGGAGTGTGAAGTAATTCGCTTACTCAGATTTATTCTGCTAGCCAGCTGGGGTATTAATAAGAGTTTAGAGCCTGCCCCTGGCCCAAGGCAAAAGCACTGTTTTGGTGGTCTCCCCTAAGAGTCTGTTGTCATTCATTTGCTACACCGAAAAGTTAAAGATCTATAAGGCAGATGTAAGAAAGGTAAAAAACTTAAAACAAACTCTGCCTCGGTATAGCTTTGTGGGAGTCCAAGGCCCTAAGATGGACTATCACCATCACCAAAGCAAACATTAAAAGTAACAAAACCCACCATAATGGGGGTTGAGATTGAAGATCTGGACCAGTGTTGGCTGCAAGGGCTTACTCAATCAATCATTCCTTGCACCAAAAGAAAACCAATATGGAGGAACATTGTTTAGGCTTATATCGTGATGCGCTCATTCTGGAGGTAAAATGGGGATGGGCCTAACAATTTTCTTCTTCAAAGTACTTGCTGGGTTTCTTCTACCATTTATAAATGTTTTCAAGTACCCACATAGAATGCCTAATTCCTAGATTTATAATGAAAAAAAATTTTTTTGGTGTTTTGTTTTGTTTTGTTTCCGAGACAGGGTTTCTTTGTGTAGCTTTGCGCCTTTCCTGGAACTCACTCGGTAGCCCAGGATGGCCTCGAACTCACAGAGATCCACCTGTCTCTGCCTCCCGAGTGCTGGAATTAAAGGCGTGCGCCACCACCGCCCGGCTATAATGAAAACTTTATTGTTCTTTATCTTATTCATTCCTGATTGTTGGGTTTCAAAAATCTTTCTGTGCCAGGAGGCGTTCACCTTTAATCCCAGCACTCAGGAAGCCGAGGCAAGGGGATCTCTGGGTTCGAGGCCAGCCTGGTCTATAAAGTGAGTTTCAGGACAGCCAGGACTATTACATGGAGAAAATCAATTTCAAAAACAAACAAAAACTTTCTGTTTTAATCTCTTTGTATCTGATTTATCAGGGTGCAAAAAAAACAGCTCCTTTTGATTCTTAACCTGCATCTTCCAAACTGAGATGAATATTGATTAGTATAGCCTAACTACAAAGTGCAGATTCTCCCAGAAAGGATTAGAGTAGCTAGATAAAGCAGCCATTTTGCTTTTGAAAGAATGGCTCCTGGTCATTGTTCGCTGAAAATACTATGAGAAAGGAAAGGTGTTAAACCATGCCCAGTACCTTGTAGTAGACAAGCTTCATCCTTTTTCTGCCTCTGGGGCAAATGGTTTCCTAAATACTTGTTACTGGATAAAAGTCTAAAATACAATACCAATGAAGGTGTAATTAGCATTTGAAATTCTAGTAATAGGATTTTAAGCTCACCTGCTGCTAGCTTTCCTTTGATCAATTAGAGAAGAGTTCAAAGCCAGCAGGTGGTGGCGCACAGCATTTTCCCAGGTAGGCAGAGGCAGGCAGATCTCTGAGTTCAGGCGAACAGTTCTCATAGCTGGGACTCAGCAGAGAAACCTTGTCTCAAAAACAAAACAACACATAGACGAAAGAAAAGAGCACAATCCAGAACGCTGTTTAATTTTATCTTGAACTCTGGTGACCTCTGTGAGTGTCACTTTAATTTAAATGGAGGGGCAAAAACCATGTCATAGTCATCTTTTTATTTCTCTTATAATAAAGGTTTATGTTCATTGCTACGTGTATATATTCCCAAGCATGTACTTAGGGATATATAAAAAAAAGTTTCAAGGATGGGCATGTTCACAGTTTTGATAGCAGTAAATAATGGCAAAACCTATTCATGAGTAGGAATTCTGTTAAATAATCTTTTGTGTATTTGTGCACAGTAAAAAAGCCATTAAAATTAGAAATATTCCTAGCACTTGGAAGGCAGAGACAGATCCCTAGAAGTTCAAGGCCAATCTGATCTATGCAGCAAGTTCTAGGCTAGCAAAGACTACATTAGTGAGAACCTATCTCAAAAATAAATCAATGTAGAAGAAACTCAAAGTAATAAAATTGTTATAAAGGGTTTACTAATAGATTTGCTTAGTAGAATTAGCTAAAATCGAATTACTTTTAGTAAAGTAACTAATTCACACAAAGTAGAATTAGCTAAGGGAGCATTGCCTCTAAAAGAAAAGTAGTTAGACAAGCCTGTTAGAGAGCAGCAGAAATTTAGGATGCTAGGGTGTAATGTTTATTCACCAGGATTGTCCACCCTTTAAGGCCCATCACCATAACAAAGGAGACAATCCTGACTTAAACCAGTTCTTTGGGCATTCCCAAGGAACTTGCCTCTAAATGGCAGCTCAAGGGGGCAGTGCAGGAACACAACCAGCATGAAATCCTGCCTTTCCCTAAAGCCCCAGGTTCTCTCTGGGGAAAAGCTCAATTCTACTAGATGGGAAGATCACCCTGGGTAACAACTACTTGAGAAGAAAACATTGGTATATTTAAGAAATAATTCTGAGCCGGGGGGGGGGGGGGGGGGGGGTGGGGTGGGGGGGGGTGGGGGGTTGGGGGTGGAGGGGGGTGGCGGCGGCGGCGGCGGCGGCGGCGGCGGCGGCGGCGGCGCAGGCCTTTAATCCCAGCACTCAGGAGGCAGAGGCAGGCAGATCTCTGTGAGTTGGAGGCCAGCCTGGGCTACAGAGTGAGATCCAGGACAGGCTCCAAAGCTACACAGAGAAACCCTGTCTTGAAAAAACAAAAGAAAAAAGAAAAAAAGAAAATTCTGAAAGAGAGAGAGAGAGAGAGAGAGAAAAAAAGAAAGAAAGAAAGAAAGAAAGAAAGAAAGAAAGAAAGAAAGAAAGAAAGAAAAAGAAAGAAAGGAAGAAAGGAAGGAAGAAAGGAAAAGAAATACACATTGTCACAGCACTCAGGAGGCAGAGGTAGGGGAATCTCTGAGTTCAAGGCCAGCCTGAACCTTGTCTCGAAAACGACAGAAAAGAGAGAAAGAAATAATCCTGGCACTGTCTTTGCTGTGTAAATCTCTCATTGCCCAAGTGGCCAGGCAGAATCTCTAGGCTCTGTTTATATTGTTCAAAGTGCAACCTGGGCCCAGGACCTAAAAGAGGTTTTAAGGATGACAGCATATGTAGAATGCTTAAGCCTAAGGTTTATATAAGTTAGTAAAATCTATTCAAGGTGGGCTCCTCTCTTGAGCATTAGCCAGAGTTAGATGAGCGCTATTAAAGAGGATTTTCCATTATTAGTCTCTAAGGGTGTGAAATGATTTCTCACTGGGAAAAGGGATATAACAAAATAAGTAAAAAGAGGGTAATAATAAGCTGATGATGGTGACCCATGCCTGGAATCCTAGCACCTGGGAAGTGGAGGCAGCATAATCAGGAGTCTGAAGTCATCTTTGCTACATAGAGTTTAAGGCTAGCCTGGGTTACCTAAGACCCTGCTTCAAAACAAAGAAAATGTCTCATAGATGAATATTGTCTTAGATTACATGTAGTAATTTAAGAAAATGACTGTAGAAGAGTAAATATAGGTGATTTAACTTTTATAAAATCAGAGCTCCTGTTCGTGGTTATACATGAAAATAGTTAGGACAAACAGAGCTCACATGTTACACTTTTTAGAATTCTGGATGGCTTTGTTTCTGTCCTTAATAGAACTGTGGGTCTCTTTTTCTTACATAACAAAAGGTTGAGCAAGGCCTTGTACGCATTCAGCTTGGTACTCTTAACACTGACCAGACCCTCAGTCTCTACTGGCCCTCAGATGAGGTTTTGTTATTGGTTGGCAGTGCTAGGTAATCTTAACTCAAGGCACTGGACTTGGGTGGATTCAGGTGCACAAACATGTTTCCTGAAGCCGAGTTTGTTTGAAGATTTTAAGGTTTTCGCATCTGACTCTTCAATGGAGCAACCTTAACAGAAGTGGAGTATAAAAAAGATGGTTGCAGGACTTGGAAGCTGGCGAAATTCATTTAGCAAAGAGCTGGCCTGGAGCATAGCAGAAGAGAGCTGTGAAAATAAGTTCTCTTTGTTTCCAGAGAGAGGTACTGCCAACTCGGCAAGTGCAGGCATTTTACAGACTCCAGTTCATACTTAACGTTGATTTCCCTGTTAGGTCATGTCCACATTCCTTCTCCCGGCCTTGGCTCTATGGGTTAAACACATTATAATAACAGGGAGTGGCAGCAGCTGCTCATGGCTACACAGATCTTAATCTAGTAAATAGCAGCTTTAGTTTCCCTAAGAAAGGGGGAGCTCAAACTCTTTAAGGTGTATGCTCCCCCCACCCCCCGCCACCCCGCCTCCCGCCCAGTTCAGCTGGGCACCAGACTTTGCACACTTATGGGGAAAGCTTTCAGTCAGGTTTCCTGGCCACCAGTAGACTAGAGAACTGATGGTGTTTGGCTGTTGGTAGGTGGTGGGTGACACTATTCAACTTGAGCCCTAGGAATCTGCTACTTAGACTTCCTGAGGTTTAAGTTGAGGACGGCTTTTGTCTCATGAAGACACAAGAAACCTAGCAGTTTTAGCTGGTACTGCCAACATCTAATGACAGGTTAATAGCCTAGGTTTTGAGTCATTGCTGAATTGCTAGAGTTTTGCGGTCCTTTTTATGGTCAGCACCTGGGAACTGTAAACGTAAGAAGCAGTAGGATTGCCTCCCCAGAACCATGGATACTTGAGGTCTTTGGCTTTTGCTTTGACATCTTCCCTCCCAGCTATTCCACCAGTGAGGAGTCTTGGAGATTAGGAGACTAGCCACTTTTGATAACCTGAACAGCTGCTGTTTTTCACTACTACATACCCGGCAAGGGGATGGAATTAGGAAGGGCAGTGCTTTTTTTTCTTTGGAACCAAGAGTTTTGTGAATCCCGTACTGTCACCTGATGATAACTAGTAAAGGATTGGTCTCTGCTTATGTTCCTTTGAGATGGGGTTCCTAAGGCTGTCCTGGAGCTTTTTCAACCCCTTTGCCTCTGTGCTGGCGATAGCATCCCAGGTTGTATTGGGTTATTTGGGTCAGGGATATGGAATGTAGGTTCATAGACTGCCAGGCATAGAGAGCTGGCCAAGGAGTCACATTTGTCTCACATTCAAAGATAGGGCTAATGAAGCCTCCGAGGAAAGATTGGAATTAAATTAAGGTCTGAGTTAGAGTTCCATACATTTGACAATTTACTATAGTTACTTGGTACCTCTACCTAATTTAACTTCTTATTTTGTTTTTCAGAGTTCCAGGAGTCAAATTTGATCTTATGCATGCTTGGCAAGCAGTCTACCCCTGATTTCAATCCTCTAGCCTTTAGGGTTTTTTTTTTTTTTTTTTTTTTTTTTTTTTTTTTTTTTTTTTTTGAGACAGTCTTTCTTTGTAGCTCATGCTGGTCTCCTACATAATCCTCCTACCTTGTCTCTCGAATGCTGGTATTACAGGCCTATGATACCTTGCCTATCCCAAGTCAACGTTTTACACATTAAGAAAACAAACATGAAAGAAGAAGAGGCTTTTCTAGGAAGGAGTATGAGGAACATAGAAGGGGAATGAGAAGGTAATGGGATAGTGTGATCAAAACATATTCTATGACTCCCCAGGGGAGACCTTGCCTTGGAGGAAGTGGGAATGGGGGACAGAATGGGGGGAAGGCTGGGGGGTTGGAGGAGGAAGGACAGGGGAATCTGTGGCTGATATGTAAAATTAAATGAATTCAAAAAAAAAAAATTCTAGCCGGGCGGTGGTGGCGCACACCTTTAATCCCAGCACTCGGGAGGCAGAGCCAGGCAGATCTCTGTGAGTTCAAGGCCAGCCTGGTCTACAGAGTGACATCCAGGAAAGGCACAAAGCTACACAGAGAAACCCTGTCTCAAAAAACCAAAAAAAAAAAAAAAACATATTCTATACATGCACAAAGTGTCAAGAGATAAGATTTTTTAAAAAGCAAAAATGAGGGGCTGGAGAGATGGCTCAGTGGTTAAGAAAACTGACTACTTTTCCAAAGGACCCAGGTTCAATTCCTAGCACCCACATGGTGGCTCACAACTGTCTGTAACTCTAGGGGATGCGCCTTAATATTCAGTTGTGTCTTGCTATGAATTCCTTGTGCTCATAATTCTCCTAAAATGTGTATTTGTGTGTGAGTCTCCGTTTCAAAGTCACATAGACAGAACTTTCTGCCTCTGAGCTCCAGGCCCCCTCTTTAGCATTTGTTTTGGGTATCTGCCATTTGCAAATACCCTCCTTGAGCTACTTCCTAAGATAGAGTCAACCCCAAACAAAGCCTTAAAAGACAAGCAAGGAACAGATAGCTACCAGGCCGACTGTTAGACCCCTGAAAACTCCCCGAACTAAGATAAAATGTCCTTTCTGAGACTACATGTCTCACAGGCCAATTGCCTACCAACTAGATGAACATGCTTTGTGCAAATCAAGGCCTCCCATCTCTCTCTCACTGCCCTAGAGGTTCCCCTCAGCAGGTGTTTCAAGCTGTGATGCAGATTGACTAGCTATCAGTACTCTTCCCCCGCCCTGCCCTGTCAGGAAACTGGCCACAGAGGAAAAAAGTGACAATTTTAACTTCTAGTGACCTACAGACTTTCCCTACCCTATCACCTGTAAGTCTATAGTTGATAGATTCGTAAAGCCTTCACCTAACCACAGTAAGAATATATTTCTAACACATAAATTCCTTTTCTGATTTATCCCAACTACTAACTGACTCCACTCTTATCTCTCCCCTTTTGGGTTGCAAATAAAATTGCCAGAAAGCCTCTAGCAGGGACCCCTACAATCTTGTGCTGTATCCAAAACACAAGATGTTTCTGTTTGGGATAGGATATAGACCAGTCCTGGAGAAGGTGGGGGACAGAGAAGGATGGGGAGGAAGGACCGAAGGATGGAGAATTGAGAGATTGAAGATGAGAGAGAATTAGTATTGGAAACAACTAGGAATGGAGGGAATGAAGAATTGAAGGAATAGGAATGGAAAGATTGAAGAATTGCGGAAACTAGGAACTGAAGATTGAAGGATTGAGGAATTGAGGAACTGAAGATTAGAGGGAAATAAGAATTGAGAGAACGAGAAGAAGGGAACTAAGGAAATAAAGAGAGATCTGAGAGTTGAACTGGTGACTGAATGATGGTGACTGAGGAATAAACGAACTGAAGAGCTCTGAGCAACTGGATTCATTCCCGCGACACTGGTAGTGGCTCTCCTGGGTCCCTGGATTTGTATAAATTTAAGGCTGGACCCTTAAATATTACACAAAATGGTAAGAGTAGAAAAATACTGGTTTAGTTACAAACATTAAATGTATTTAATTATTCATTTATTTGTTGTGCCAGAGAGTAAACTAAGGTTTGAAAGTACCCTGGAGAGAGGGGGCAAAGGGAGGGAAAAATGAAATCTGTGGTATGATTATGTAGATTGCAAAGGAGGAGGAAAAAATGAAAGTAAGGTTGGATTTCAAACCTTGACTATTCTGTCTTAATTTGTTTCTTGTTCCTGTCTCCAGATGATGCTGTTAGAAAATTTGCTGCTTGTGATGAGATGCATTGAGCCCTTTGATCCAGTGAGGTTATTAAAGAATGCAGTTTTGAAATCATGGTAAAATCTGAGTAAGTGATTCAGTGTCTCCACTGGGCTTGCCTAGCTAAAGAAAAGGGACAGGGAAGGTGTTCTTACTAGGCATCAGTTACATCACATTTACCCATTATGGAAAATAGATTAAAATATTCAATCTACACTAAAGAAGAAAGAAGCTAATCTCCTTTTTTGACTTCCATTTTTATAGATGGTAAAATTGGAAATTTTCCAAGATTTTAGTTACGGTAATAGATTTGAATTCAAATCTGTCTACATAAAAATAAATTTGAATGCTCACTGAAAGATTTTTTTTATCATTTTAAAAATCATTATGTTCGAGGCCAGCCTGGGCTACCAAGTGAGTTCTAGGAAAGGCGCAAAGCTACACAGAGAAACCCTGTCTCAAAAAACCAAAAAAAAAAAAATCATTATGATTACTTTGGGATTTGGTGGGGTATGGGGGCTGGTCATGAACTGGATATATAACCCAGGCAGGTCTAAGACATGGCAGTCCTTCTGCCTCAGCCTCCTTATCCCTGGTAAAAGTATGAGCTATCAGGTTATTACAGTTTCTAAGATCATTTTCCTGATGATGATAATTACCATGAGATAAAATATGATTATATGCCGGGCAATGGTAGTGCACGCCTTAAACCCCAGCACTTGGGAGGCAGAGCCAGGTAAATCTCTGTGAGTTTGAGACCAGCATGGTCTACAGAGTGAGGTCCAGGACAGGCACCTAAACCACATGGAAAAACCCTGTCTCAAAAAAAAAAAAAAAGACAAAATAATGATTATATATCAAATCACCTGGGATGCTTGTTGAACATGCAGGTTGCCTGGAACCAGAATTTTGTCATTGGTGAAGATAAACTTTTAAGACCTGCCCCATAGACTGTCCTGCTCAAAATTCACCAGCACACCAGGATATCCATTTCCATGGACACCTTTGGGAGACAGTTGGAGAGCCTTGGTAAGTTGTTAGTACTTTTGATGAGATTTCTCATTTGGTAACAAAAAGAAAGTGGTCACCATGTGGCATTCCAGCCTTCTTCCATAGATAGTAAGTACTACCTGAGATTATTTTAGTTGGTAACCAGACCCTGCCCTTATGGGACTTTCCTTTTTGTGAGGTAGGATAGTGGCTAAATACTAAATGTATAGTGTATCATGAATGTTTTATTGGGGTTTCCCTTTTATTTTATTTCTTTGTTTATTTTGGTTTTTCGAGACAGTTTCTCTGTGTAGCCTTGGCTGCCCTGGAACTCACTCTGTAGACCAGGCTGACCTCAAACTCACAGAGATCCACCTGCTTCTGTCTCCCGAGTGCTGGGATTAAAGGTGTGTGCCAGTATCACCCAGCAAGATTTTTCCCTTTATGATGTGAAAAATAACATTGAATGAAGTTAGCCAAGTGGAGTGGCTGTAATCCCAGGCAGATTGAGGTAGGAAGATTGCCATTTTGAGGCCACCATAGACTACATAGCAAGACTAAGTTAAACCAAGCAGTATCTCATGTTTTCCTCTCCTCTCGCTGTTTTTTCTGCTTCTTTTTTTTGGTTTTTCGAGACAGGGTTTCTCTGTGTAGCTTTGTGCCTTTCCTGGAACTCGGTTTGTAGACCAGGCTGGCCTCGAACTCACGGAGATCCGCCTGGCTCTGCCTCCCGAGTGCTGGGATTAAAGGCGTGCGCCACCACCGCCTGGCTCTTTTTAAAGATTTGACAGGGTCCCTGGAGCCCAGGTTAACATGGAACTTTAGTCCACCATGTCCCCAAAGTTGGCAATCCATTACTACCGCCACCTGAGTGCTGGGATTACAGGTAGTCACCCTCCCATTTCTGCTACTGTTAACACCTGCCATTGCTTCTTTTGTTTTTTTTAAGATCTATTTATTTAATATGTATACAATGTGCTGTCAGCATGTATGCCTGCATGCCAGAAGAGAGAGAGTGCCAGATATTGTTATAGATAGTTGTGATCCACCATGTGGGTGCTGGGAACTGAACTCAGGACCTCTGGAAGAGCAGCCAGTGCTTTTAACCTCTGAGCCATTTCTCCGGCCCCTGCCATTGCTTCTTTACAAAATGATGGCTGATCCAGCTGAGTGTGGGAAAATCATAGACAGTGACAGACAACTTTTTTGTTGCTCCTCTTTTGGATAGATTATAAATGGCTTTTTTTTAATGGTTGCTGGGACTCAAACCCAGGATCTTAGACATACAAAACCATTGCTGTACCACTGAACTGTATTCTGGCTCTGAGGAAGATATTTTTGAAAAAATGTTGTAAAGTTTGCCAGATCCTATGAGTGAATAACCTCAAAAGAGAAGAGGAGGGGACGCCCATCAGTGATAAAGGTAACACAATACGTAAGGTAAGTAGGGAAATAAAGCCTGACTTTGACCTCACTTTTGGTTAGGGAGACTCTTAGAAATGCCATTTCTTTTTTGGGGGCGGGGGGAGTTGAGACAGGGTTTCTCTGTGTCGCTTTGGAACCTTCCCTGGAACTCACTCTGTAGCCCAGGCTGGCCTTGAACTCAAAGAGATTTGCCTGCCTCTGCCTCCCAAGTGCTGGGATTAAAGGCGTACGCCGCCACCTGACAGAAATGCCATTTTTTTCTAGTTTTTATTTATTTATGCATTTTATGTAGGCGTGCCATTTCTTTTTTGTATAAATATTTTTATTTTATAATTAATTTAATTTTACATATCAGCCACGGATTCCCCTGTCCTCCCTCCTCCTCCTCCAGCTCTCTCCCCCAACCCACCCCCCCCATTCCCACCTCCTCCAAGACAAGGTCTCCCCTAGGGAGTCAGCCCAGCCTGGTAGATTCAGTAGAGACAGGTCCAGTCCCCTCCTCCCTAAGCCAAGGCTGAGTAAAGTTTCTCACCATAGGCCCTAGCTTCCAAAAAGCCAGCTTATGCACCAAGGACAGGTCTGGGTCCCACTGCCTGGGGGCCTCCTAAACGGTTCAAGCTAATCAACTGTCTCACTTATCCAGAGGGCCTGATCCAGTTCCATGGAGGCTCCTCAGCTATTGGTTCACAGTTAACGTGTTTCCACTAGTTTGGCTATTTGTCCCTGTGCTTTTTCCAGTCATGGTCTCGATATCTCTTGCGCATATAATCTGTCCTCTCTCCCCGATTGGACTCCTGGAGCTCCAGGAGTGCCATTTCTAAACATAGGTTATCTGACACTGCACTATATCCTTCTGGAACAGTTTGAGTAGACCATATGTTTCCTTGTCTCATCACCACTGCTGAGGGCCAGAAGAACTGAAATGGCTCCCAAGGGAAGTTAGCTAGATGGCAAAAGCTCCTGGTTTGGTTTTGGTTTTGTGTTAGGGGTGGTACCTAATGCTCATGTCTGCGCTCTGCCACTGAGTTACACTACCAGACCCCCAAGCTCCTGCTTGATAAGGTTTTGTTGGAACACAGTCATCTTCATTATTGTCTGGGATCGTTTGTACTATAACATAGTTCAATGGTTGTGCAGGCTATGTGGTCTGGAGACCCTGAAATATTACCATCTGGCCTCTTCAGGAAGTCTGGCCATTCCCACTGTAAGTTAAATCCTCTTCTCATTTTATTTCTAGGGTACTTGCTTTTACAGGTGATCCTACAAGTTGAAATCAGTTTGCTTCTGAATTTCGTCCCAGGAAAATGAAGATCTAGAACGCACATCGACACAGCAGGGTATGGTAGTGCAGTCCTGTAGTCTCAGCATTCAGAGTCTGAATTCAGGATAAGCAGGATATCAAAACCAGTCTCAGTAACATGAGACCAATCTCAAAAAATAAACAAAAGTGTTTTCAGACTGAACTATGTGTACAGAATGAACTCTGCTTTATATGCCTCATTGTAGTGAACTAATTTCTTCTATATAGTTCTCCCTGGTCTTCCTTCTTTTCATGGAGGACTTTTAAAAGCCAGTTATTTCTAAGTTTACACAAGTTGTAACCTAGGAGTTTCTTGTTTGTTTCTGTTTTTGTTTTTGTTTTTGAGACAGTATTGTACTATGTAGCCCTGGCTGGCTGGAACTTTCTATGTGCTGAGATTAAAGGTATTCACCTTCACACACAGCTCTTAAAAAATTTTAGATATTATAACATGTATGTACATGCACATGTAATATGTGATAATTGAGTTTTTATTGCTTGATACCACTTATTGAGCATCTAGTATAAGACTTAAACATGAAAGTTCTCTTTTGAATTTTTCCAAAAACCGGAAGAGTTTTTTTTTTTTTTACTTTTTTTTTGTTTGTTTGTTTTTTGAGACAGGATGTCTCTACATAGCCCTGACTGTCTTGGAACTCACTGTGTAGAACAGGCTGGCCTTGAACTCAAAAGAGATCTGCCTGCCTCTGCCTCTCCAGCGCTAAAATTGAAGGATTGTGCCACTATGCCCAGCTTAGGATTGGATTTGGGGGGGGGGAAAAGATGTATTTATTATGCATACAGTGTTGTGTCTGCATGTATCCCTGCAGCTCAGAAGGGCACCGGAGTTCATTACAGATGGTTGTGAGCCACCATGTTGGTGCTGGGAATTGAGCTCAGGACCTCTGGAAGAACAGCCAGTACTCTTAACATGTGAGCCGTCTCCCTAGCCGCTTAGGATTGGATTTTTATGTGTCCAGCAAAGGTTCATTTGCTCAAGGCTTGGTTTCCAAATGTAACACAGGATTCCTTTGGAGATGGGTTTTATGCCAGGAAGCTGAGGATGTGGCCTTGAAGGAGAGACTGTGGCTATGACCCCTTTCTATTTTCATCATGAGCTGCATTCTGCCTTGTGCTTTTTGTCATGATGATCTATCTTCCTTGCCATAGGCTGAAAGGAGCAGGGCCAGTTGCCATGAACTAAACCTTTTGAAACTGTGATTCAAAATAAATCTTTCCTCCTTTTAAGTTATTTGTCTCTGGTATTTTGTCATAGAGATTGTAACTTTACTAACCACAGTCAGCTTTCTAATTAATGGTGGAATTAGGACTTAAAAGCATTATTCACATTGCCACCCCCCACCCCCAATGCTGATGACTCAACACAGGGCCGCATGTTAAGCAACGTGCTCTGTCTCTGAGCTTACACCCACAGCCAATTTTCCCCTGTGGTTCTGGAATTTGTACCTAGGTCTTCACACACATGCTAGGCAAACAGTCTACCAGTGAACTTCGTTCTGAGCCCAGTCCCTTACTCCCAGAATGCTGAAGGTTAATGTATGGCCGTGTGTATGCTTTATCACTGCACCACACAGCCCTCTCATTGTCTTTAATTTTTTTTTTATTATTTTATGTGTATGGGTGTTTTGCCTACATGTGTGTCTACCACATGTATGTATGGTGGAGTCCAGAAGAAAGGGGGCTGGATGTCCTAAGACTGGAGTTACAGACAGTTTTCAGCCACCACATTAGTGCAGGCAACCAAATGTCAGGAAAAACAGCTTAACCAATGAGGCATCTTTTTGTAAGGACCAACCCCAACTCTTGCCCCATTTTTTTATTTAAGGTGTTTTGTTTTGTGTGTGTGTGTGTGTGTGTGTGTGTGTGTGTGTGTGTGTGTGTTGCTAGAGACTGACCCTGCGGCCTTATGCATGGTAGTCAAGTACTGTACCAGTGATCCATTTATTTATTTTCATTTTGAGACAAGGCTGTCACTTAATTATCCAGGCTGATATTAAATTCACTCTGTAGCCCTAGCAAATTAAACTTGTAGTTTTCCTGCCTTAGCCTCCCAAAGTAGTTGGAATTACAGGCAATTAAAGGCCTTTACCACCAGTCTTGAAATCTTGTCATTGGCAGTGCTGGGTTAGGGACCCAGGACCTTAGGCATGCTAGACCAGCACTCTACCACTGGACACCAGCCCAATTTTTACATTTTAAAATACTATAATTTGGGAGCTGGGGAAATGGCTCAGTGGATAAGAATACTTGCAATGCAGTTTCAGTCCTCAACACCTACATAAAAAGTTCTGTATGGGAGCTAGACAGATGTTTCAGTGGGTTAAAAAATAAAAAAGGCTTGCTGCTCTTGAAATGGGCAAGAGTTCGTTCTTAGTATCCCTGGTTAACTGGGTCTACAGGTGCATGCCCTAACTAACTTTGTAGAATTTTAATGCCAGATGTAAACTAATGAATAGTCATAGATAGGCCAGGCATGGTGGTGGATGCCATTAATCTCAGCACCAGGGAGGCAGAGGCAGGTGGAGCCCTGAATTTGGGCATGATTTACAGAATAAGTTCCAGGCCAGTTGAAGCTCCATGATAGGACCTTGTCTTAAAAATAGTCATAGCCGGGCGGTGGTGGCGCACGCCTTTAATCCCAGCACTCAGGAGGCAGAGGCAGGCGGATTTCTGTGAGTTCGAGACCAGCCTGGGCCACCAAGTGAGTCCCAGGAAAGGCGCAAAGCTACACAGAGAAACCCTGTCTCGAAAAACCAAAAAAAAAAAAAAAAAAAGTCATAGGCCGGGCGGTGGTGGCGCACGCCTTTAATCCCAGCACTCGGGAGGCAGAGCCAGGCGGATCTCTGTGAGTTCGAGGCTAGCCTGGGCTACCAAGTGAGTTCCAGGAGAGGCGCAAAGCTACACAGAGAAACCCTGTCTCGAAAACCCCCCCCCCCAAAAAAATAGTCATAGATAGAAGAATTTTCAATAAAAGTATGATAGTGTCTGGCTATAAACCAAGGTGCCCTTGCATGAATGTGACAATTCTTTTGTATAGCAGGATCTTAAAATATGGTTTTCCCCCATAGGGTGGATCAGTGGGTAAAGGTGCTTGTCAGCCACCAAAACTGACAACCTGAGTCCAGTCCCCCGAAACCTATACAACTGAAGGAGAGAACCAAGGCCCACAGGTTTGGTTCCATCTACACTGTGGCACATGGCCTAAACACATATCGACAACACACACTGTTAAAGAATGGCCTCTATAGAGAAATCATAAAAAAGACCTTGTAAAAGCAGAATACCTCATTAGTTTAAGACAGCCAAATTCATGGTAGTAGAATTTCCAAGACTGCATGACATTTTTTGGATTGTGGAGAGCGGAGGGTGTTGCTTTGGGTTTGGTTTTTTGAGACAGGGTTTCTCTGTGTAACAGCCTTGGCTGTCCCGGAGCTCACTTTGTAGAGCAGGCTGGCTTTGAACACACTGAGATCCACCTGTCTCTGCCTTCCAAGTGCTGGGATCAAAGGTGCAGGCCACCACCACCTGGCTAGTTTTTGCATTCTTAAAAAAAGTTAGCAGCCAGGCAGTGATGGCACACTCCTTTAATCCCAGCACTCGGGATGCAGAGCCAGGTGGATCTCTGTGAGTTCGAGGCCAGGCTGGTCTGCAAAGCAAGATCCAGGACAGGCACCAAAACTACACAGAGAAACCCTGTCTTAAAACCAAAAAAAAAAAAAAAAAAAAGTTAGCTATCTGTCTTTGCAGCATTCATTTGTGTGTTTTTGTTGTTTGTTAGGAACACGGTTTTAGTGTTGACTAGGCTGGCAGGTAGGTACTGCTCTACCCTGTCTCCAGAACTGAGTTTTCCTCACTGTTACGTTTTGTGTGCAGGTGTGTGTGCATGTATATGTGTCTATGTGGACACAGAGAGAACAGAGGTAAATCCAGAGTGACATCTTTGCCTTCTACCTGGTCTGAAACCGGATTTCTTTGTTATTTACCACCATATATAGCTGGCCCTTCAGCTTCTATCTCCTCCTATGGGAATGGGATTATAGATGCATACAGTACACAACCAACTTGGGTCCTGGGGATTCAGACTCCAGTCCTCCGACTTGCCTAGAAAGTGCTTTTTAGCCCACCCCCCACCTATCTCCCTAACCCCATTTTGAATTTTTGAGGCAGTCTATTTTGTGTGTAGGGGGGGAGTATTTTGAGACAGAGTTTCGCTGTATAGCCCTGGCTATCCCAGAATTCACTGTAGACCAGGCTGGCCTCGAACTCACAGAGATCCACCTGTCTTGCCTTTTAAGTGCTGGGATTAAAGACATGAGTTACTATGCCGGCTCCATTTTTATTTAGTAATTTATTTTTTAATTTTTATTTTTTCTAAAGACAATGCCTTACTGTGTGTGTTAGGCTGGCCTTGACTCATCATCCTCTGGCATGCCTCTTTCCAGTTCAAGAATTACAGGCATGCTCCAAATTGCCCAGCTTTTTGTCATTTTCTGAGATTTATTTATGTTTACTTTATGTGTATGAATGTTTTGCACACATGCATGCATAGTGCACAATGAGGGCAGAAGAGTGGATCTGATCCTTAAGAATTAAAGTTACAGATGCCTGTGGGTGCTGTGAATCAAACCCTGATCCTTTGGAAGAGCAGCCAGAGCCCATAACCAATGAGTCATGTCCAAGCTCCTATGTTTTATTACGTGTTTTGCTTTGTGACAGGATATTGTTATGTAGACAAGCTTGTCTGTAAATCGCAAATATTCCTGCCTTGTCCTCTCAGTGCTGGAAGTAATGGCTAGGCATGGACCACCACACTCCATTTTCTGCTTTCTTTTCCTTTGAGTATATAATATAATTTTAGCATTTCCTCCCCTTTCTCCCCTTAGGTCTTATCAAATGTCCCTCCTCCTCCCACTTTCTTTCCAATCCATAGCTCTTCCTTTAATTGGGGTGGGTGTGGGTGTGGGTGGGTGTGTTCCTAAATACAAGCTGCTCATGTATATATTTTGCAGACTGAGCATTTGAAGTTAGACAACAAATTAGTGTGAGCATGGAGAAGACGTTTACTTCAACTCTCAGCATCCCCTTACTTGACTGCCGTTCATCATCAAGGTTGAGGCTTGGTGAATTTTCCTCTGCTTTCTTTTCATTTTTTTCTTTTGGAATGCATTGTTTTATGTGTATGGGTGTTTTGCTTGCATGTAGTATCTGTGTATCACATGGATGTAGTGCCTGACAAAGACTTGGACCTCCTGAACTAGAGTTACAGATGGTTGTTAGTGACAATGTGGGTATTGAGGTTAATCTGGTCCCCTAGACCAGCAAGTGGTCTTTTTTTTTTTTTTTTTTTTTTTTTGGTTTTTCGAGACGAGGTTTCTCTGTAGCTTTGCGCCATTCCTGGAACTAACTTTGGAGACCAGGCTGGCCTCGAACTCACAGAGATCTGCCTGGCTCTGCCTCCTGAGTGCTGGGATTAAAGGCATGCGTTACCACCGCCCGGCTCAGCAAGTGGTTTTAACTGCTGAGCCATTTCTCCAGCCTTGAACCTACTTACTTAATCTTGTTACAAAGAGGAGATTTTTTTTTTTCTTTTTGTCTGACCCCACCCCTACTCCTGTGGCTGTGGGATTGAATCCACAGCCTCATTCATGCTAGGTAAATGCTCGACTCGTGAGATAATCCTAGTCCCAGTCCTATGTTTCTTTTTTGTTTTTGAGACAGTCTCTCAGTAGCCCAGGCTGTTCTCAAATTCCCTACTTAGCCTAAAATGACTTTGAATACCCTGATCATCCTATCTCTTCAACCTTCCAAGTATTGAGGTTATATTTGTCCTGTCCTTGACCTCAACTGTATAGTGGAAGATACTTTTGAACTTTGGATCCTCCGGCTTCCACTACGTGAGTTCTGGCATTACAGGCATGTGCCACCATTCCCAGTTTATGTGGTACTGGTGATGGCTTCCAGGGCCTTACTGTGTGCTAGCCAAGCACTCCACCAATTGAGTTACATCCTAAGCCATCTCCACTTAGTTATTTTTATAAATACAAAACATGTTTAGACTTCGTAAGGTCTTGATCAGGGGACATGCTGATCTTGGTATCATTCCAAATTTAGTCTATGTACAGGTGGATTAGGCAATCTGAACTTTTTGAGTGACCAGGCAAGAGGCTCATGCTGTTTTCTATGCACTCCGATCATTTTTGCTCTTGTGGCTTCATTTATTTTCTTACAGCCCATGACAATCTTCAATAAAGAAGAAAACACAGTGAAGGACTATGTTAGAGGCACTCTGAGATGGCTCAAAATCAGTCCAATATAGCTCAAAACCAGGATAATGGTTTTGGTGAGATTTTTTCCCTGGTTAATCATTGACGCTACTTTACAAATGATTATTTTTCTTGCATGCTAGAAATTAACCCTAGGGCCTTGAATATGCTAGATAAGTGCTCAACCACTGATTGATAGTTCCACCCCTGCATGCCTTATTTGACAATATTATCTGACAGAAATAGTTTAAGGGAGGAAGGATTTTTTTCTTTTCTTTTCTTTTTTTTTTTTTTTGAGCTGAGGACCGAACCCAGGGCCTTGTGCTTGCAAAGCAAGTGCTCTACCACTGAGCTAAATCCCCAACCCGGGAGGAAGGATTTTTATGTTTTTTTTTTAATTTATTTATTTTGTATGTGAGCATGCACATTCCATGGTGCACATATGGACTTTGGGAAGTTGGTTTTCTATATTCACCGTATGAGTCCCAAGGATGGGCAAGCAAGTACTTTTCCCCAATGAGGCAACTTGCCAGCCCGTGTAAGGATTTCTTTGGCTCACAGTTTCAGAAAACACAGTCCAACATAGTGGGCAATGGTTGATGCTTCCTCTACTGCTTTGGCAAGTTTGGGTACTATTTCTTCGATCTTGATGCAGAGAATGGGGGAAGTAGAAAGTCTGGGCTAGTCCCCTCAAAGGTTTTCTTCCACTAACCTACTTCTCAAAAAAACACTACCATAACCTAGTCATCCTTGGCTGGGGACCAAGTTTTCAAACACATGAGCCTGTGGGGACATTTTATCTTATTATATATAATTTTTTTCTTTGATTATAACACTGTCCTAGTAGGTAAGTTAGGAACCATGCTTTGGATGATTTACCATGTCAATCCTTATATTCGACTTTCAGGATTCTGAGGAGTAATGCGTCCATGAATATCTCAGACGGAGGAGACATGGACAAAGGAACAGGTATCTCACTCCATTAGGTAAGTGATAGTTGACCATGGAAGAAACATTTTGCTGGTGTAGTGGCTCATGGCTCATGCCTGTAATGCCACCACTTGGGAGGCTGAGCCAGGAGGATCCAGGCAGGGCTGCATAGTTAAGATTCATCTCAACTGAAGAAAAGGAGTAAGGAAGGAAAAAAAAAAATTACCCCTTTTCCCTTTGGCTGTTTTGTGGTATTTGTTGTATTCAATAGCTTTTCTAAGACTGAGCTAGCCTTACATTTCTGGGAAAACTCTACTTCCCAAGGCTTCTGAATTCAGTCTGTTAAATTTGCTATTTATAATTTTATTTTTTTAAAAAAATTTATTAGTGTTTTATTTCCAGATTCCAATTTTGGGTGGGGAAGGTTGAAAGAGTTTTGTCATTTGATGGAATCATTACTGATAGGTTTTTGCCTGCTTTTTCAAACTAAGGAGATCTCTAACATATGCCATGCTATTAAATATGCTTTAATGGCATCATTTTAAAACTGGCACACAGTATCCACTGTATGAATAGGGGACATTAATTTACATTTGCGGTTTCGACTCATCTTAGTGTTCTGCCTTCCTCCTTTTTTCTTCTGAGCTGGAGATCGAATCCAGGACTGTTACAAGCTAGGCAAGCATACTTCCACTGAGCTACACTCCCAGCCCAAACTGCTCTCTTAATTGTACTTACATAGAGAACGCTACAGTTAGCATCCTTGTAGGTCAATTGTTCAATATCATGCTTATCTCCTAAGATTCGAGGAAGTGTACAGTCCCTCTAATGAGTATGACAGTAACCATTTTTCCACATTCCACATTGACTCTAGTAAACCATATTAAGTGTTTTTTGGAAAAATTCACCAATTGCAAGATAAATGTAGTAGTTCATGCCTATAATGCCAGCAATTAGAAGGCTGAGGCTGGAACATCACTGGAAGATGGAGTCCAGCATGTCCTATGTTATGTAATTCTGTTCTCCAAAATACCACAAACAAGAAAAGAAAAACATTTTTTTTTTTTTTTTTTTTTTTTTTTTTTTTTTTTTTTTTTTTTTTACTGTTTGTGAAAGCAATTGATTCCTAATGAAATAAAACAGCCATAGTGTCTTTTGGCTTTGAGTCTTATTCCTTTTTTAAAATTTTTTTCGTTGTTTTTCGAGAAGTAGCTCTGTAGACCAGGCTGGCCTTGAACTCAGAGATTTACCTGCCTCTGCCTCCCGAGTGCTCAGGATGAAGGCACCAGGCCCAGCCTCCATTTATTTTGTAAATTATTCTCTTTGTTGTTTGTATTTGTGAATGAGTTAGTGAGTGCAGATGCTCACTTGTATGCAGTGTGTGCAGAGAGCAGAGGACAACATTCAAGAGTTAGTTTTGTTTTGTTTTGTTTTTTTCATTTTGTCTTACTGAGGCAGTTTCTCTTGTTTCTGCTGTTTGCTTTTCTTCATTTTTACTGCTGTGCACTCCAGGCTAGTTCGCTTGGGAGCTTCACGAACTTTTACTGTCTGTACTTTTGGAATGCTGTCTTTACAGATAGGTCCGCTAACTCCATCTTTTTACATGGTTAGTGCCTTTACCCACTGAGCCATCTCCTTGGCCCTCCTTAACTTCTCTTGCAATGCAAGGTCTCAAGCATGTTAGGCAATTTGAGTTTCCTTTTTGTTTGTTTGGTTTGGTTTGGTTTTTCAAGACAGTTTTTCTGTGTAGCCCAGGCTGCCCTGGAACTCACTCTGTAGTCCAGGCTGGCATCAAACTCAGAGATTCACCAGCCTCTGCCTCATGAGTGCTGGGGTTGAAGGCGTGTGCCACCACTGCCTGGCTAGCAATTCGTGTTTCTTACACTGAGTTGCAACTCTGTTTGATTTGTTTTTGTGAATTTGACTTTGTATTGGGGTTTAAGACATGAGATGTAAATGATCACCTTTGGAGACAATTATTTGGTTTGATTTGATGTTTTTGAGACAAGGTATCATAGCCTAGGGTGCCTTGGATCTCACTATGTATTCCATGCTGGCCACAAACTCATGGCAGTTCTCTCCTCTTAGTTTCTTAAAGGCTGGGATTAAGGCTTGAGCCACTAGGCTTGGTCGCATATTGAAATTTATTATCTCCTATTTCAGATATTTTGTCTGGCCTACCTTACAGATACTTATGTAGCTAGCTCTACTATCCTTTTCTTTGCAACTTCTTACCTGTGTATTTAGATTTTTGTTTGCTTGTTTTTCTTTTTTATTTGAGGCAATGTTTTGCTACTTAGTTCAGTCCAAGCTCAAATTCATAATCCTTCTGCCTTCTCCTTCCAGGTGCTAGGATTACGGGTATATGCCACTAATAATATGCCCAGTTTCCACTTAGTTTTCATAAGATGAACATAAGTATAATTTCCTGTAGTTTATAATCTATTTATTTTTGCAATTTTTATGTTGTTTTGGAATAGGTTCTTTTTAAATGACATTTTTATTAATTGAGAATTTCATATACTATATTTTGAACCTATTCTCCCTTGTACCCCAAGAAACAGGATGTTACATAACCTATGCTGGCCTTAAACTCAATGTGTAGCCTAGGATGACCTTGGATTTCTCATTCCCACTTCTACACTCTATGATTAAAGGCCCAGAACCATTGAACACAGGGCCTCGTGAACTACTGAGCTTGTACATGCTAGTGAAGCAGCAGTCTGCCCTTGAGCTCCACATATTTACCCTCTCTTGACATTTTCATTTGAGATGAGATCTCACTGAGGTGCCCAGGCTCTTATTAAACTCACCCTACTATAGCCCAGGCACTCTTTGAAATTGGGATTGTCCTAATTTAGCCTCAACCCCACTCCCCATGCCTAGAATTGTAAATGTGTGCCATGGGGCTGGAGAGATGGCTTAGAGGTTAAGAGCCCTGGCTGCTCTTCCAGAGGTCCTGAGTTCAATTCCCAGCACCCACATGGTGGCTCACAACCATCTAGAATGTGATCTGGTGCCTTCTTCTGGCCTGCAGACAGAATACTGTGTACAAAATAAATAAATCTAAAAAAAAAAAAAAGCAAATGTGTGCCATGATTTGTGACTTATTTCTGGATTTGGTGTATAGTTTTCTTATTTATTTTATTATTATTTGTTTTGGTTTTTGTTTTGTTGCTTTTTGTTTTGTTTTGTTGCTTTTTGTTTTTGTTGTTTTGTTTTTTCGAGACATGGCTTTTCTGTGTAGTCCTGGCTGTCCTGGAACTCACTCTGTAGAGCAGGCTGGCCCTTGAAGTTATAGAGATCTGCCTGCCTCTGTCTCCCAAGTGCTGGGATTAAAGGTGTGCGATACCACTGCCCAGTGTCATTTTCTTTTTTAAAAAATTTATTTATATTAGTTGTTTTCCTACATATATGTGTGCACACCTCAGGGGTGCCTGGTATTTTGGAGGCCAGAAAAGGATGTTAGATTCCTTGGAACTGGAGGAGCTATAGATGGTTGTGAGCCTCCATATGGGTGCTAGGAATTGACTCAAATCCTCTGCAAGAGCTGACAGTGCTCTTACCTTGTGAGCTATCTCTGCACCCCATGTCCCCCCCAATTAGTTATCTTAATGTCTAGCACATTCAGGGTTGGGACGTGCACTAAGGGTATTTGTGAGGACCTCAGTAGTACTGAGTTTCAGAATCTCTCCAGTGTTCTGCTTCTAACATAATATACTATTCTCCCAGCTCCTCCTTCTTTGGATTGTCTGCTCAGCTTTGCTACCACTGGCTTATGCTTTCATGGGCATTTGCAAAGTTTTCATATTAGGTATTATAGTTTCATTTTTATGGGCTGTATGGGTTTTGCTGTTGCAGCACAAAAACAAATATAGGCGATGCATAAACACATAAGTGCATTTGTGTTCCAAAAAAACTATTTTATAAAAAGCTTTATTATATATTTTATAAAAAGCGCTATTATATATT
This sequence comes from Peromyscus eremicus, assembly GCF_949786415.1. Lineage (NCBI taxonomy): Eukaryota > Metazoa > Chordata > Mammalia > Rodentia > Cricetidae > Peromyscus > Peromyscus eremicus. The sequence continues at coordinate 58,133,452 of NC_081439.1, read as the reverse complement.
TTATAACAGCTTTTTTTTTTTTTTTTTTTTTTTTTTTTTTTTTGGTGTTTGGAGACAGGGTTTCTCTGTGTAGCTTTCCGCCTTTCCTGGGACTCACTTGGTAGCCCAGGCTGGCCTCGAACTCACAGAGATCCACCTGGCTCTGCCTCCCGAGTGCTGGGATTAAAGGTGTGCACCACCACTGCCCGGCTTATAACAGCTTTATTGGTGTGGAGGCTGCAGTTTGCCCACACCTGTTTTATTACATTTTACTCTTATAACCTGTATTTGTGTTTCCAATGTTCATGACTCTGATTCTCTGCTATAACTTTCTTTATTTTCTGTGAGTGTTTTGCCTGCATGTATGTAAGTGTATCACATGTGTCCAGTGCCCTCGGAGGTCAGAAAAGGGTGTTAGGCACCTAGAACTGGAATTACAGAACCTGGGTTCTTTGTAAGAACAGAAAGTGCTCTTAACTGCTGAGCCATCTCTCCAGCCCCACTTTTGTAAAATGTTGGAGGTTTTTTGTTTGTTCATTTGTTTTCATTGTTGTCTGTTTTCTTTTCTGAGACTCTGGCTCTTTAGCCCAGGCCTAGAACTCACTGGGTAGCTCGGGTTGATTCGAAACCTGCAGTAATTCTCAAGAATCCACCAGAATTAGAGATGTTACTGTTCTCAAATGGCATGTGTTTATCTCTTCAGTTTTTCCCTCCAGTTTGTGGCACTGATGACCTGTTTCCATATCACAGGGTTTTTGTTTGTTTCAGAGAACACAGGTCTTAGCTAACTAACCTCGGGGCTTCCTGTGTCATTAGTGCCATGTACTGTGCTGTGGAAGTGATTGATTGTATTACTTCAGTATAATTCCAAGTAGCTGTATTCCTTCTGCCATAGTTTGCTGACTGTGAGAGTGATAAAACACGGACCAAAAAAAACTTGGCGAAGGAAAGCGTTTATCTAACTTACATGCCATAGACTAAAGCCGAGGTAGGAAATTAAAAGACCATGGAGGAATGCTAACTGGCTTGTTCCCCTGCATTGCTCTGCTATCTTTCTCCTACAGCCCAGGCTCACCTGCCTAGCAGTGGCACGACTAATGGGCTCTGGCCCTGTGCATCACTCGGCAATCAAGAGAATTCCCTCAGATATGGCCACAGGCCAGTCTAATGGAGACAGTTCCTCAATGAAGGTGCCGTCTTCCCAGGTGTGATTGAAAACCAAAATTACCTATCACCATTTGAAAGGGTATTCCTCTCACTCCATATGTCACTGTAGGAGCAGGCTTAAGTTTCTGAAACTTGTCTCTTATGTAGTATCATGGCTTTCAGCTTGTCTCTGGTTCTCTGTGCATGTCACCTTGCCTCAGCTGTCGACAGGTGTCTTCATACTGTCTCCTTAACATCTTACCTCCATGTGAAGGTTTTTCCTTCAGTCCTCACTGGAGCTTTTTTTTGTGGTCTATGGGCGTGGCCTTCTTGTACCTGCGTCTTTCTCTGTCTAGACTGCTTTAGCTCTCATTGCTGTCCAGTGTCTTCAGTTGTTCAAACTGATTCCTCAAGGCTTGTGATGTTCCCTGAGACCGTGGCTATGGCGATTCCTATTTGTCAGGTCTCGGCCATTTTCTTGTTGTTTGTTATGTGTGAATGTCTTTTCTCCCTGTGTATAAATCAAACTTGCTTCATCCTAAAACCGTCCAGTTAATGTAAGTATAACCAGTATTATTGAATTGCTTTAAAACCTGCAAGGCTACCAGGCGGTGATGGCGCACGCCTTTAATCCCAGCACTTGGGAGACAGAGCCAGGCGGATCTCTGTGAGTTCGAGGCCAGCCTGGTCTCCAAAGCAAGTTCCAGGAAAGGCGCAAAGCTACACAGAGAAACCCTGTCTCGAAAAACCAAAAAAAAAAAAAAACCTGCAAGGCAACCCAGCCTCGGAGTGGTGTCATATCTGACTGTCTTTGGACCTTGACAGTCTCACAGATGGCTCTGCAACCCTGTTCTCCTAGCATTTTCTCGCTTTCCCCCTGCTGCTAACTCACTTCCTCATCCCTTTTACCCTACTGTAGATGAATAGTTTCTGCTGACTTATAGCTCTTGAGTCATTCCTTTGCAAATTGGTTCATAACTTGATCTGAACTCTTTCATGATTCTTCCGTGGAGTGTAGTGTTTTCTTTCATATACCCATTTACTCCATTAGCTGACTTTTGTTTCTTTCTTTTTGTCTACTTTGTTTTTGAGACATAGCATCCTGGAACACAAGCTGGCATCAAAGTTCCTTTGGTAGGTGAGACTAGCCTTACATTCCTGATCCTCATGTCTCTGCCTCCCAAAGATGAGATACAAGTGTATACCACCATACCTTACTTGTGTGTATTTATTTATTCAGTGTTTCTAAGGATTAAACCTAGGGTCTCACACATGCTAGACAAGTGTTCTCCCATTGAGCTGTATTGCAAGTCTTTGTTTTTTGCAACTTTAAATTATATAGAATTTTGTCACCCTGTCCTTGTTAGAGGAAAATTTTGTGGTATGAAAAGTCTTGGGCTGTTGACCAGCTTATGGGTACATGTCCTAATGTCCTTGAATCTGATCCCTTTTTTTGGGAGGGGGTGTGTGGGGTTGTCTAACCAGTTGTGGGTTTAGTATATACATAGTTAGCTACAAGAATGGTTTCTTAGCCATGCTTATTTGATTGTTTTTTCAAATTTCCTTAAAAAGAATTTGGGCATGGGTAGGAGTAATATTGTTTGTTGAATTCTGAATTGAATTTAAAACTTTCTGTTGCAGCAATTTTCACATCTCTCAAAGATTCACTTTCTAGTGAACATAAGTTGTTATTCTTTGGGTTTTTTTTGCTTTCTTTTAAATATGGTTCCTCCATCTTGTATTCCTGCTGAGGCCATTCCAGGTTTAAGTAGAATTTGACTTCCTTGATGGAAAATCTTATGGAAAACTACCCAACTCTATTCTAGAAACCCAAGGTCAGGATGTCCTAGGTAACTTACCTTACCTTCTGTTAAACTGTTTGTTTGTGCAGGAACCCCTCCAAGCTAACCGCTTATCTTAGTGACTGTTAAACTGCCTGCCTTTTGCCGGACCCCTCCAGGTAATGACTTATCTTAGAGACTGCCTGCCTTTTGCCGGAACCCTCCAGGTAATGGCTTATCTTAAGAGACCACCTGACTCTGCAGGACCCCCTCCAGGTAATGACTTATCTTAGTGACTGCCTGAATCTGCAGGACCCCCTCCTGGAATGGCTTATCTTAGACTGCCTGGATCTGCAGGACCCCCTCCTGGAATGGCTTATCTTAGTGACTGCCTGACTCTGCAGGACCCCCTCCAGGTAATAGCTTATCTTAGTGAATGCCTGACTCTGCAGGACCCCCTCCAGGTAATAGTTTATCTTAATGACTGCCTGAATCTGCAGGACCCCTTCCTGGTAATGGCTTATCTTAATGACTCCCTGCCTCTGCAGTAACCCCTGCCGGTAAGCTTATCTTAGTGACTCCCTGCCTCTGCAGGACTCCCTCCAGGTAATGGCTTATCTTAGTGACTTCCTGCCTCTGCAGGACCCCCTCCAGGTAACAGCTTATTTTAGTGACTTTTTTAAACTTCCTGCTTCTGTGAACTGCCCCCTGTAGCTGCCAACTGAGATGATGCCAGGACATGGATTTTGCTTTCAAGAACTTTGTACTCTGGACACTCAGGGCTTTTCCTAGGTGCCCAAATACTTGGGTATTGTCCCAGCCAATGGCAATGAAGACTTTCATTTGACTATAAACTCTTTGAGTGGTCATCTCTAGGAGGCTACTGCTATCACCTGCTCACCAAGTGTGCATAGTCGGGTCTACTTTCTCTTCTTCATTCCATGGCAAAAATTTAGGATTTTTCTTTTTTCTTTTTTAAGATTTATTTATTTATTATGTATAGTGTTCTGCCTGCATGTGTTCTTGTAGGCCAGAAGAGGGCACCAGATCTAATTGCAGGTGGTTGTGAGCCACCATGTGGCTCTGGAGGTCCTCTGGAAGAGCAGTCAGTGCTCTTAACTACTGAGCCATCTCTCCAGCCCCCGGATCTTATTTTTTTTTAACGTTCTTTAGGACTATCAGAAAATGAGTCTAAATTTCCACTGTGAACTTTGTAGCTCAACTGCTAGAGCACTTGCCCAGTGTCTGTGAAAGATCGGGTTCAATGCAACACTCTGGGATGGGGCAGCCAAAAAGAAAGATAAGAATGTTTTGGAGACACTTTCTTTCCTTTTCTTTCCTCCTTTTCTTGTTTCCTTTCCATCTTTGTTTTCTTTCTTTTTTCTAGGGCCTCTCTGTATATCCCTGTCTATCACGGAAATCACTCCATGATTCTGGCTGGCCTTCAACTCTCAATCATTTTCTGCCTATGCTTTCTGGGTGCTGCGATTATAGATGTGTGCCACTATGCACACCTTAGTAGCTCGGACTTCCAAAATTGTCAGAAAAAAAAGGATTTTCCAAAAGTTCCAAACCGGGCTGGAGAGATGGCTCAGAGGTTAAGAGCACTGACTGCTCTTCCAGAGGTCCTGAGTTCAATTCCCAGCAACCACATGGTGGCTCACAACCATCTGTAATGAGATCTGGTGCCCTCTTCTGGACTGCAGTCATACATGCTGTATACATAATAAATAAATCTTTAAAAAAAAAAAAAAAAAAAAAAAGTTCCAAACCAATTTGTGAAACCATGGCCCCACTGGGAGGCTGTCTCGCTTTGTTTTGCTTTATGTTTTGGAGCTGAGGTTTTACTACATCACCCACGCTGGTCTGAAACGCAGGAGAATCTGCCTGCCTTTGCCTCCTGAGTAATGGGATTTACAGACTTGAGCCATTAGGAGCTCTGTTGTCCTTGGTATTGCTTCCCCAGTATAACTGCTCTGCTCAGCTCACCTAATGACAGGTTTTTGGCAGGCCTGCTGTAGGAAGGTCATGGTGACTGGGATAACATGCAGTTACAGGTGTAAGGGAACCTGAATATGGTAATGCCACTTAGGGATGGTAGTTGGTCAGACACAGTCTAGGAAACCGAGCATCAGGAGGACATGTTCCTGCTGGCCTGTGCCGTTGATGTAGCTAGCTGAGCTACCCTGTCTCTCTGCTTAGTGTTTGTGTTTTATGCCTCCAACTAGGAACCCGCTCTCCTATCCACTTGTGTGTTTCTCTAGTTCATATATTTGGCCAGCTTTCCTCTTGCTTCTTCTTTCTCTTGATTTGCTTCCTTACGCTTTCTCATTAGCTTAGGCCCTCATGGCCTCATCTTTGTGTTGCATGCTGGCTTGCAATGCATCTTTTTCCTTCACCTCCGTTTACCGATTCCTTTAAATAGCCCAGTTCCAATAACTGAGAAGCCAAATTGCTAGACCTGCCCAGTTCTAGTTTAGCTTTGTTTATATGATGATGTCTCTACTTTTATTCTGCTTGTTTCTTCCGTTTTCTAATGTACAGTTAACAACTGACTTCTCCCGTCCTCTGTTTCAGGGGTTTCAGTTGCAAATGGCTGCAGGATCCAGATGGGGTACATGTGTGAGATGGTTCCTGGTATTCACTGTCTTCCTTTTCCTTGAAAAGCTGGGTTCTGTGTTGTTTTACCTTTGCCATTCTTTATTTATTAATGAAGATTAATGGATGTCAAGAGACAAGAGGATGGGAGAGTGTTTGAAACCCTGACCAACCTAATGTGCAAAACACATCTAAAGGGAAAGGCTAGACTAGTACTTGGCTAGTGCTAATGTCTGGTAAGGTCCATCCAGGTTTGCCAGAATTTCTGGCTCTACAAGGAAATATGAATAGCTTGAAAGGATTTTTGCTTCCAGTATTTTCAGGACAACAGAGTCATGTTTATAGCTGCTTTAATAATCTCACAGCCTCTGCTTCTCTGTAATTGTATCATTGTCATGTTACTGTATTCTTATGTTATGAAATAAGGGGATGTAGAACAATTGCTGTTCAATTCAGGTTGAAGCCTGGTAGGTTCCTTTGGGCAGAGGTCAGAAGTACTGGACCACAGTTTTGAATGTATTTGAGTAAGTTAGAGTGAAATAATCTAGGAAAGAAAAGATCATTGTACATCTTAAAAACAAGAAAACAGTAGCCCCCATCTGGTTACTAAGAATAAATATTATTGTAAATTTTTTGTTTGTCCTAGCTATATGTTTGTGTATCTTTCATTTAATGTAATTGTAACCCTTCTGTGGGTTAATTTACTTTACTAGATACTGAATGAAGTGCCATGAACAAACTATCATTCCTTGTAGACACGTCTTCTTAGCAATACAATATTGCTTTAAAGTCAAGTGACATTTAATGTTTACCGTACTGTATGGTAAGCTGTTTTCCTTTTTCATGTTACTTACCCAGCTATTTAAGACTTTCCATTTTTTCTGCAGGGTGTGTGTGTGTGTGTGTGTGTGTGTGTGCGTGTGTGTGCGCGCGCGCGCGCGTGCGCATATTTGTCTTTCCATGTGTGTTGGTGTGTCTATTGATATCACTTGTCTTGCTCAAATACTCACCACCTTATAATTGAAGCAGAGTCTCCGTGAACCCAGAATCCTCCAGTTTGGCTAGTGTAGGTAGACAGCTTGTTCTGGGCAATCCCTGTTTCCACCTCATAAGCACTTGGATTACAAGTGAGCTATTATGCCCACACTATCCAACATTCAGCTTGTGCTATGGATCCTAACCTGGGTTGTTAAATTTTCACCGACAGTGCTTTGCCACTGAGCCCTCTCTTCAGCCCCAGGTTGTTACTGCTTTACTTTGTTTATTAGACGGGAGGGAGGGGAGTCAGGGAGGGGAGGAACGCGTACGAGGGAGATGATTTGTTTTTTGTGTGCCCGTGTGGAAGGGCCATTGCAGGCTCCTTGAGGTCAGAGGACAACATGCAGGGTCTGTTCTCGCCACCTTGTACATATTGGGGTGAGCTCAGGTTGTCATGTGCTTTGGCAGGTCCCTTTACCTGCTGAGTCATCTCACTGCCCCCATAGGTTTGGGTTTTTTGGTATTTTTTTTTTCCTTCCTTTAGTTCTAAGATAAGAACCCAGGACCATGTAGTAAGTGTAAGCTAGGCAAACATTCTATTACTGACTTGGCTATATGCATCCATGCCTACTGGGGATTAAAAATGCTAGGTGCCGGGCGGTGGTGGTGCACGCCTTTAAACCCAGCACTTGGGAGGCAGAGGCAGGTGGATCTTTGTGAGTTCGAGGTCAGCCTGGTCTACAGAGCGAGATCCAGGAAAGGCACAAAGCTACACAAAGAAACCTGTCTCAGGAAAAAAAAAATGCTAGGTAAGTGCTCTGTGAGCCATGTCCTTAAGCCCTCTTTTAAGTTGCCCAGGCTGGCCTTGATCTTGAAGTTTTTCTGCCTCAGCCATCTGAGTAGTAAGAATTATGGCCCTACACAATCAGCCCTCTCCCAAATCCTTGTTAATAATTGTTGAGACAGACTCTTACTGTGTAGCTCGGGCTGGCCTAGAACACAATCCTCCTGTCTCTTTTTGAAGGCTGGTGTGCCAAGGCTAGCTCACTTAATTCATTTTAAGTATATGGTGTTTCTCAAGAATTTAACTAGAAGTTCGTCAGTCCTCTCACAGATAGTAAAGTAAAGGATAGGGATCATTGAGAACTTCACTGATAATTTACCATCACTGAAAAAGTTTTCTCGTTCATAAGTCCACTGTAAGCAGCCACTGCTGTGTTGCTTAGTGTTTCAGGTAGATTTGTTAAGTTGCCTTGGTATTAAAGTCTTGAGATAGTGCTCCTAATCTGCTTCAGCTGCGTTTTGCTGAGCTTTCCACATCACTTCCTGTCTAACTTTATTTCATTATGTACCCAAGTCCTAATTAATATTTGAGGTGAAGTCTGATGGTATATTTCAATTCTGTTTCTAGGGGCTGTGCCCCATTGCAGGGTATATATATCTCTGGCTGCATTCCTCTGAATGTTAATAGTTGGCTCCACGATGTGGCAGGTAAAAATGTCCCTATATTTGGCAGGAGGGAGACTTAACCCTGCAGCCTGAGGAGGTCCCTTTCTACTTAGAGAATGTTACGAAGGTAAACCTGGATGCTTGAGTTTCAGGGTGAGCACAGTGAAGCAAAGTTAGCAAGCTTATTAAGTATTTAAGCTCATAGGGTGGTGGGGGGGAAATACAGTACATAATCTCAAGGCTTCTTGAGAGTTGAGATTAGATATATTTACAATGTCTACGTATATCTCCTGAGGCTTTTGAAACTACATGTCACAAAGGATTACAATAAGAATTAAAGATTAATCAAAGCTTAAACTTCCAAGTTTAAACGTTTAGTAAGAGTATTTGAGCTAGTATACTTACTTCAAATCTTCGAGAATTTTCTTTTGTAACTAAAATTATAAGGTGGCCTTATGTGGTAAGGGACTGTTGATTCATTCTTTGAATTCCTGCTTAAGGTGATGCCATGGGGTAATCAATCTGGCTCTCAGGACAAAGACCTGAGACAGACTTTCAGGCACCCTTCAGGGGTCTGGCACAGGGCATTGTAAAAGCTGACAATGAAATTCCTTAGTCTTATCTTTGTGCTTTGAGTCTTAAAGATAAGATAGGTTAGGCATCTCCAGATTTTAGATAGTCATGGATGATTAACATCAGCCATCTAATCAAAAGGGAAGAAAATAGAAACTAAAGGCAGAGATTTCAAGGTTCTGTCCTTGTTTTAGTGACCTCTGGACCAAGGTGAGGACAAGAGCCATTCCTTTTAGCAAAAGAAATTCTAAGTCCTTGTTACCAAAAAGCAATGTATGGTATTTCATTAAATAGAATCAATATATTAAAAATTATTACATGTATTGATTAACATATAGACGAGCAGGTACACACACTCAAATAAATTTTTTTTTAAATAAAAGGCACATGACCATCTTTTCAGCTTGCCAATTCTTTGTTTTTTTAATGATTTATTTCATTTTTTTTATTTGCATTGGTGTTTTACCTGCTTGTATGTCTATGTGATGATGATGTCAGATCTTGGAGTTATAGACAGTCGTTTGCTGCCGTGTGGGTGCTGGGAGTTGAACCAGGATCCTCTGGAAGAACACCCGGTGCTCTTAACCACTGATCATTCTCTCCAGCCCCCAGACGGCCAATTCTGAGTCTCTGAGTTCAACTGTCTGGTGTATCACATTTGTTTATTCATTTATTTTGTATAATCTGTGGGTAAAGACTATTTTTTGCCTTTTTATTGCTTGAAAAAAGCCAAACTATTTCATAACACATAGGAATTAGAAATTCACATTTCAGTGTCTGTCAGTTAAAATAATGTTTTATCGGAGCTTAGCCCCTCATACATTGAATATACTGTGGTTGCTCTTAAGCTACTGTATAGGAGAATACGGAGTAACCGAGACCCCAGAGACCTCAAACAGTGCTCATGGACTAAGCTGCCATGTGCCTCTGTATTGTTTTTAGTAGCTTTAAATGCCACGGTTGAGACTTTGTTATTGGCCAACAAAATGGTCCTCATTTTATTACATTGAGAGCAAAGGAGACCACATTTCTTTATTTCCAGCTGTTCCCCATAGGCTGGCAGAACCTAACCTTCTAAATTCCAAATTGCTTGCTGGATTTAGAGAAAAGCCTGTACGAATTTTCGACTCTGGGTGGTTATTGCCTCAGAATTTTGGCTCTATCTTATGGTTTTCCACTCTGTCAAGTTTGTGTGCTATACAGTCGGTTGCCCCACTTTTTTTTTCTAGTTTTTTTTTTCATTGTTGTTGTTGTTGTTGTTTTTGTTTTGTTTTGCTTTTTTGATAAGGAATTTCTCTGTGTAACAGCTCTGGCTGTCCTTAAAGACCAGGCTGGCCCCAAACGAACAGAGTCCAGTACTGTTTCGGGCCTCCCCAGTGATGGTGCTAAAGACATGCGCCTCCACCACCCAGTTAGAGCTTGAATTCTTTTTTTTTTTGGTTTTTCGAGACAGGGTTTCTCTGTGTAGTTTTGCGCCTTTTCCTGGAACTCACTCTGTAGCCCAGTCTGGCCTGGAACTCACAGAGATCCGCCTGGCTCTGCCTCCTGAGTGATGGGATTAAAGGCGTGCGCCACCACCACCCGGCCCAGAGCTTGAATTCTTTTTTTTTTTTTTTTTTTTTGATTTATTTATTTTTATTATGTATACAGAAGAGGGCGCCAGATCTCATTACAGATGGTTATGAGCCACCATGTAAGTGCTGGGAATTGAACTCAGGACCTCTGGAAGAGCAGCCAGTGCTCTTAACCTCTGAGCCATCTCTCCAGCCCCACTTGAATTCTTAAATGCTGGCAATCCAAGCATAGCACCACTGACTCCAGCAATTGGGCCTGTTAACTCAGTCACTGTTGGATTGTTGGCAGGGAAGGTCTTAGACGTGAGATACTTCGACAAACGAAACGAACATAAAACTAATAGAATCTTGGGAGACCTGTTTAAGTAATATGAACATATGACCTGAGTTCTGTATGGGATTTCATTGACCTAGGATGATTCCTCTGTCATTAGGGTAAATCTGTGCATCCCAAGTAGTTCAGTTTGTTTATTTATTTATTTGTTTTTGGTTTTTCGAGACAGGGTTTCTCTGTGTAGCTTTGTGCCTGACCTGTAGCCCAGGCTGGCCTCGAACTCACAGAGATCCGCCTGGCTCTGCCTCCCGAGTGCTGGGATTAAAGGTGTGCGCCACCACCACTTGGCTTCTCGTTCAGTTTGAAGTAATTTACTTCTGCTTCAGTTCGTATTCGTATTTGTATTTGCATGTGTGTAGGATCTAGCTTTCATGTTTATGCAGTCCTGAGGTTCAAAGTCTGCTAGGATAGGAGTTTTTTAACCTAGAATTTACTGATCTACCTTTGTTGGCTGAGCTAGCTAGCCCCAGGGATCCATTGTTTTCCACCTCACAGCCCGGAGTTCTTTCCTTGGTTTTTTCATGCGCTCTGGGGATCCAGAGACAGATCCTGATGCTTGAAAGGTATGACCAACTGAGCCATCTCTCTCTGAAGGATCTCAGGCTTGAGGTTCAAGAGGGATACAGACAAAGTGTCCTTTTAGGTAAGACATTTGTTAAGGTTACATACAAAAGGCAGCCAGGGCTCTAAGGAGCGTTTAGGCCCCAGCTATAAACAACATGGCCAGGCCTGTAAGGAGAGCTAAGGTTCTTGAGGCAGACAAGGGACCTCTCCTTCGAGTTCCCAGGAAGACAAATGTCATGTATTCTTGTCTGAGGATGTGGGGAAGCGGAGAGGAGAAACATCTTGAGTTAAGGAATTCACATTCTGGTGACCCTGATATATTGAAGTCTGGTAATTTGAGCCTAGAATCAAAATTGGGAAGTGGGAAGGATTGTTTTTTTAAGTGCGTACCTCTATTCCCATGGAATCCATACACTTGGACCAGAACGTTCTGGGTTACAGATTCACTAACAGGCTGTGTATAGGATGCTTACCATTTCATACAGCAGCTGTAAGGGTACAGGGATAAAGAACCTATTGCAGGGAGATATGACCTAACTGCTTAAATCTGGCTGATGCACAGTATATGCCCTGTAAAGTTGAATTAATGAGTCTCTTGCCGTGACTATTAATATTATATGAATCAAAAAAAATTATATGAATCATCTCTTAAATATAGTTTTTTATGTTACAAGTGTAACGTGTTTACATCATTCAGTTGCCTTGAGAGGCAGATGTCCATGCAGGTCAGAAGAGGGTATCGGTTTCCCTGAGACTAGAGTTATAGATGATTGTGAGCCACTATGTGGGTGCTGGGAAATGAACCCAGATCATCTGGAAGAGTAGCCAGTGCTCTTAACTACTGAGCCATTTCTCCATCCCTTGATAATGTGTGTTTAGTTTTATTTGTTTTTATGTTTTTGAAACAGAATCTTGCTATATAGCCTGTGCTGACTTTCTACTCAGTATGTAGCCCAGGTTGGCCTCAATTTCACAGTGATCTTCCTGCCTCTCAGCCTTCTTGAGTGATGGGATTACATGTAGGTGCATATCATGATAGCCAGCTTTGGAAACATTTTTAGGGTCCTATTGTCAGGAATATTTACAAGCTTGTAACAAACACATGCACTTGTGAGATTAAAGTAGCAAATCCAGAGCTGAGCTACATAAGTTTGAGCTGCAGGAGATCTTGTCTCAATCAGTCCCTTCCCAAAAACCCACAAAACAAAACAAAACGTAAAAAGTTTAGCATGTTCTTATGTTTCGGTTTGAATACATAGAAATCTATCATTGGACAAACATAGTCTTCTCAGTATATTTTGTAACTTATAAATCTTTTTTTTTTTTTTTTTGAGACAGGGTTTCTCTGTGCAGCTTTGCGCCTTTTCCTGGATCTCGCTCTGTAGACCAGGCTGGCCTCGAACTCACAAAGATCCACCTGCTTCTGCCTCCTGAGTGATGGGATTAAAGGCGTTCGCCAACACCACCCAGCGGTAACTTATAAATCTTAATATTACCAAACAGAGTACCCTCCAGAGCAGACCTTAAATCTACTCAAAACGTTTAGCCTACCACACATAACATTGTACCACTATTATATCCATGGTAACTACCATTTTGGTCATTTTAGTTTATAGAGTTCATAACTGGGTTCATAACTTTTCCCTGTAACAGCCTACATAGCACCCACCAGTACTATGAAAGTTAAGCAACAGGAATGAAGCTTTTTGGTCAGTACATTTTATAAACAGTATGTGTGGTGTCTTCAGCAATAGGTATACAGCAACCTCCCCTCCCCCAAGACACAGTTTCTCTGTGTAACAGCCCTAGTAGTCCTGGAACTCACTTTGTAGAGAAGGTTGGCCTTGAACTGAGAGATCTGCCTGCATCTGCCTCCTCATTACTGAGATTTAAGTATGCACCACCATTGTCCGACAGCTATACATTTTTTTAAACAGTATTTTAACAATGGGTAACTTTTTGTGATGGTATATGAGTAGCCTAGGGTCAAAGTATGCTATACATGCTCTCTTGCACTATTTAACATCCCTGGTCTTTAGAGAGTAAATTCTAATATGTCTCTTTCTGATGGGCAGTTAGTGTTACTCACACTCAGAAACATTGCTCTCAAATATCCCAGAAACTTAGTCGTGCTAAACGTGGAAATAATAGTGAGGTCCCTTGGGACTTTTCGGGAATATTAGTAAGTAGGGAATGGCAAACTTTCTGGCTTTGCTGCAGTACTTGTCTAGTAAGATCCCGAGTCTGACTACAGTACTGGTAAAGTCTGGATGGGCTAAGTTTACTATCCCTGCGGAGGGCTAATGAGTACTCCTATCACTTTAGCATGGCTCAAGGTGAACACGCCTTTCTGAGTGGAAGGTCCTTGACCAACTATTTGACTCTGCCCATCTGGATTAGTTTGTATGGGAGGGGAGAATGGAATGCCTGCACCTTGAGGTAAATGCCATTCTTTTGGCTGAGAGATAATAGCCTTCCTTTAATATGCTTTTAATGTCACTGTAAAATTACTGCTATTTCATTATATTTTATTAGAAAGTCATCAAACTAGTTAAGTGCAGAATTCAGTCAAAGAGTACCTTCTGGTAACAGTAGATGCCATTTCTGAACCTTAGCCTAATCTAATAGAGAACTCCCTTTTGTAGGAAGCCAAGCATTTCTGGAGAACAGTATGTTTACTTAAACATTTTAAAAATTATGTTTATTTTTTTTTTGCCTGATCGTGTTACAGAGGGGTTAGAGAATAAATAGGTAGATGTCTGTTCAACATATGGATCGTGGGGATCAAACTTGGCAGCACACATATTACCCACTGAACAATCTTACCAGGCAAGTTTACTTACTTAAAACTATGATCCCCCTACCTACAAGTTCAGCATCTCTGCCCAGCTGGTGTTGCAGCTGTCAGGAGCAAGAAAAACTGGCCTCTTGGTTTTTGGGTAGATCGCCGCCCAGCTTTTTCTGTTTCAGGATTGCCTTTTGATCATTATAAACCTCCCAAGACAAAGATTCTTGATAGCAAGTGCCATCAATCAAGCCCTACGTGGCTTTTCTGGGTCCAGTCTTCCTAGATCTTCAACTTCCTTTGAACATTTTAGCTTTTCCCTACATAACATTCTTTTTCTCTTTCTCTATGGCAGTCGTTCTCAATGTGTGGGTCAAGAACCCTTTATGGGCCGCCTAAGACCATCAGAAAACAGATATTTACATTATGATTCATTCCAGTAGCAGTAAGTACAGAAGTAGTAATGAAAGTCATTTTAAGGTTGGCTGTCACCACAACATGAGAATTGTATTAAAGAATTGCAGCCCTAAAAGTCACTACGATTTACCCTGTCCCCTGAGCCATTCCAAATATGAGGCTTGTTGTATGGTTACTCAGCCATTTGACCTTTCATGTACTCTGGAAGCAAAACTTGGGCACAATCTGGGAGCTTTCTTTACTTAAAAGATACAAAGTGGTCCCCCAAATGACGGCTTGGTGTTAGACTTACTTACCCTGAGGGCAGCCTGTTGTGTCTTCGGAAGCCATTGCTAACCTCCATAGTCTTAAAACAAGGGTAAGCGGTTTGAGAAAAGGGACACAGATCCTTATATAGAGTGTCTGCTCAATAGAGAGTTCACAGAGTAGGCCCCATTGATTTTTAGGTATGAGCATATCTTAACTACGGTTGCCGTAATCGGGCTCCCTTCTCTCTGTGAGCTGACTCAAAACTAAAGCAAACAGTATTAGTACTAGCTTGATTAATAGCTTGGCTTCTCATCTATTACAGAGCAACATGGAAATTCTAGGAGAGGAACAGTAAACTAATATTCAGGAATTCTGTCCCGAAGTTGATGGGTACAAGAGATAGGTAGGTGTCGGGTACTTGACGGTTTGGGATAAGAGGGAAAGAACATCAATTTGATATATTTTTCAAAGAAGAAAAAGGCTACATAGTACTTTAAAGAGCTAACAAGAGTGTACCCTCAGCAACTACTAGCACCACTCCTGCTCTAGCTGACTGACTGAACTTTCGAGTGTTGAGTGTATAGTTAGCCATCACTTATGGCTAGCAAGTTGACTTTAAACAGTAGTTTTCTCTTCACAATTAAGGATATTCTTTTAAGAAGTTAACTAACACCTTATTTGTTCCTCGGGGATAAAATTCTAAGTAAGTTAACCATTAGTCGTTGATGTGTGCTGGTGAGATTTCAGGTTTCCCCTGTTCAGAAACTGGAGAAGGTCTTTTGCACATGGCTGTAGTTTTCACTGTCTCTGCGTTGTAAGAACGGGGAGTTGTTTATACAAGTGCTATTATCTGTGTTTCCTTGGAGACTTGCTATACCCCGCCTTTTAAATTAGAGGAGTAGTATATATTCTGAAGGACAAGGTTTGTGCTTGCACTTGAAATTAGGTGAACTAAGAAAACCAATAACGTTAGGTGTAGACAAGATAATATGATAATACAGTGGTTTTATTTTCAGAACGGAGCTTCTGGGCATTAAGATTGTTTATGAAAGATTTGTTTTTTGATTGTTTGTTTTTTCGAGACAGGGTTTCCCTGTGTAGCTTTGCGCCTTTTCCTGGAACTCACTCTGTAGTCCAGGCTGGCCTCAAACTCACAGAGATCCGCCTGGCTCTGCCTCCCGAGTGCTGGGAATAAAGGCGTGCACCACCACCGCCCTACAAGATTTGTAATAAAGAAACTAAAGAATACGCTTTTCATCGTGAGGAGGAATGAGCCTGAATGTAGTAGTGTTCTTTACTTTCCTAATCCATGTTAGAAAAGTTCGTGATAACACCAAGGAAGGTAAATTTTTTGTCTCTGTCATGTAGAATGGCTAAAATGAATTGTATTCCTCACACAATATTCAGTTATGACCTTTGAGATGAGGTGCTTAGTGGTGCCCTTTTTTATAACCCTGAATGTATCCACTGTACTTACTCAAATCCCAGTATCATCACATTAAAAAGCATTCAGGAAAAGAATGATATGTTGTACTTTAATATTGAGAAGTAACAATGTTATGATAAAAGATTATTCCACATTGTCCATTCCTCTACATGCACTCACATGTCACATACTCAAGATTAAATAATAATAATTTTTAAAATATAGCATGATTGGGCATAATGGTAAATTCATGTTACCTCTGCTTTCAAGTGCTTGAGGCAGGTGAATTGCCCCCTTCTTGATATTTAAATTCAGATTCCAGCACCTAAAAAAGTGCTAGGTTATGGAAGGGCCAGGTGTACAAGAGGACACCAAGAACTACTGGTAACTAAGGAGTTTATTAGATGAGTTATTAATGCCATGGAAATAGAGACAATGAAGCGGTACATGTTGAGCGGCTCCCCCCAGCATTCTGAGAAGCATTTAGTTCCCAACAAGAACAGAATCAGGGGTCAGAGGGCATAGCAAGGGGTTTTTTATTTGTTTTTGAGGATGATGGTAGCACAAATCTGTAGTTGGGTTTTCTGACTCCCATTCAACAGCTAGGAAAGGGGAACAGAATGTGGCACTAGATATCTTGGTACTAGCAAATTAGACACCTTAGGGCTAACAGAATATGTCCCAGTAGGGTGCCTGTCCGCACCTATTAGAGAAGGCTTGAACGGAGTGGGGCATGCTTTATGGCAGGTTCAAGAGAATAATTACCTTTTCCCCTGTATTGTAGAGTGTGGGTAGTATTTCTGTATTTGTTTCTCTGCTTGTCTGCCTTAGTAATGTTGAAATGCCCCATGTGAGACATAAGACTATTTTTTCATTGGAAAATAAGGGTTTGTTTCCTTCATTTGTTCTTTACCTTGAGCTAAATCTCACAATTTAGAAGGACAGTTTGTGTTGTACTCTCTTCTAGGTGTCTCACATAGATCCTACCCTGAAGGTGTTTTCCAGTGGAGTGCCTGCAATTACACCCATTAAGCAATCAGATTTGGACAGTCACATGTGGAATTTGACTAAGGTCACGTAAACAAAAGTGGATCATTTTATCACAAATGCAAAGCAGTCCTTAATGTTTTGGGATTCCTAGCAGTCACTGCCTATCTCCTAAGTATGTGTTATCTAGGGAACTTAAGATACAATTCTGCCTGGTATGCAGTATTCCTGCCCTTTGGGAACATCAGTTTACCCACTGGTCAAATGATAAAACTCAAGGCCATTGTATCATTTGCAAATGATCAAGTATGCATTAGTAGTAGCACCAAAATCCTTTACTGTAATTACCTAGGAATTTTCTGCTGTGGTTTCAACATTATGCTGATAAACTGGGTTATATTTTGCCCCTTAATTTATTATTTAAGGTGGTCTAAGGATATAATGACTCATAGTATTAGTAGTTTCTCATTAATGGTACTAGCGTAATTTGACTGCTTTAAGGGGTGCGAATACCAAAACTTCTGTTCAAGAATTCTAGTAAGAATTAAGTTTATGGGAAGAATAAAAGTTGAGGTTTTGACGAGCTTCATAGCTACAGCAGGCGTTATTTAATGCCAGAGACATGGTGTCTGGATTTCTGACAACTCCGGGATCAGCCACTCAGTGACCAAAGTTCAAGAGAATGCTGATTATACGCTTTAAAGTGGTTTTGATTATTTGTTTTTTGTTTTTCGAGACAGGGTTTCTCTGTGTAACCCTGGCTGTCCTAAAAGTCATTGTGTAGACCAGGCTGGCCTCGAACTCTTGAAAGATCCCTCTGCTCTGCCTCCCAAGTGCTCGAATCAAAGGTGTGCGCCAACACCATCTGACATTAAGCTGGTTTTGGTTGTTTTGTTTTGTTTCCAACTAAGTACAATGAAGGGGGACAGGGTCTTGTTAGGGACAGAAAGGGTTTTCCTTAGACAAGTCATTTTTGACAATGTGGGGTCTGTTGTCTCCTTTTGTAACCACCAGATGTCTAGGGTAAGGGAAACCCCCAAATATCTGGCTTAGTAGAACTTTGAGTTTAGTTTTAGGGCCTTGGCTTTGTGTGTAAGTGGGTGTTTTATTCCATATCTTTATATACAAAGGAAATGGAGTATCACTGTCTGGCTACTTCCTGCTGGTGAGCGCAGTTTTTTGGGCTCTAGAGTGATGAAGACCTAGCCTCCTCACAAACCTTGCATGAACACATGTACCTGTGCACACATGCATAAACCCAAAAGAACATTTTGTTTGTCATTTCTGTGTATTCATAAAGGTAGTATTGTAAGATTTTCTAACTTTCCACTTTCTAAAGTGTTACTGAACAGTATATTGTCTGCTTAGGAAGCAAGCTATGTATATTAACCAGTGTTAATATACTACTAAGTTTTTTTCATTTGTTTGTAAGACCTTTGATCAAAAAGAGGCCTATTCTTCCTCTGGAGAAACATGTGGTGTCTCCAGTTTTCTTTTTAGTAGGTTTACTGAGTGAGACACAGAGAAAAAAACATACCGCGAAAGTTGCTACTCAAAAATATCCAACAGAAGCTGGGCTGTGGTGGTGCACACCTTTAATCCAGCACTCAGGAGGTCAAGGCCGGCGTATCTCAAGAGTTGAAGTTCTGCCTGATCTACAGAGGGAGTTCCAGGACAGCCTATCTCGAAAACACCAAAAACAAACAAGCAAACAAATTTCAATAGAAGCCTCTAAAGCAGCCAGCTGGAGTTGCCCAATTGAGAGAATGCTGGGTAGAGCAATGAATCCTCTTAAGTGAGTGTTTCAAGTTATAGAACAAACACTGATATTATAGCTAAGATAAAACATTATCAAATGTGGTATTCAAACACGGGAGAAGCTTGAAAATCACATCAGTTGTTCCCAGAGGTTTCTTTCCATGATTAACCTCTTTCCACTGTTGACCCCGCTACGGGATAAGCCGTCCTAGCTGTTTTGCAGGGCACGATGACTTCAATTAATTATGAAAGCCAGGCCTTAGCTGAGGCTTTATTCCAACTAGCTCTCATAACTTGAATTAACCTGTCTCGTGGGGGAAGGGGAATCACAACCTCTCTTCCCTTACTTAGCCTTTCTGATCTCAAACAACACTTGGCAATTTACCAGTGTAATATACACAACATCTGAGCTCACGTTGAACTTAGATTCTCCAATTCCAGCTTCACCAGTGCTAGGAATACAAGCAAGTGCCATCATAGGGACGGGTTTTTGAGTTTTGTGGTGACTGGCGTTTGCAATACTTTTCCTTCTATTATTCCTGTATTAGAATGTTTAGTTGCATAATTGGAAGACTTAAACATCCTGATAGAAATAAATGCTTTCAAATTTTTCTTTATTTTGAGCCATGCGCATTATATATATGTGTGTGTGTTTGTGCGTATGTGTGAATGACATTTATTTATTCTTCCTTATCTGTTGTGTTTTTTTTTTTTTATTTTATTTTACCTGTATGTTTATAGAGCACTTTGATACTGTCACAAGTCTTTTACAGAACTTCCTATTTTTTGGCCTTGAACTCCCAGGGATCCACCTGACTCTACCTCCCAAGTGCTAGATTTAAGGGAGTATGTTAACACCACCCTGTCTGGCACATACTATTTTTCCCAAGCCTTATTCTCTTTATTCAATATTTGTTGTGCTGATTAATACGGAACAACTCAGTCTCCCCCAGTCTTCACTCTCCTTGTTTGCTAAATAGCTATCGTGAGTAAAATGCTATTTCTCATAGTAATGTTTTGGCTCCCCCCACCCTTTTTTCTGATTGTTCTAATATTACGATTAATCTTTTACCTTGAAATAATTGTTTTCAATTTAGTAGTAAAGTTCACTGTGTCTCCATTTCCTTTCCAACTTTTGTACTATATAAATTAAATCTGTATAAGCGAGGCACATTAACACGGCTTTCTCGTTATTCCATTAAGTAGTTATAGTTCAACTTGACGATGAGAATGATGTTTTCAGCTTTCCTGGTGCATTGGAATTTCTGCCTCCTGTCCTGGAGGGCTTTCTTTCCTCCTTTTGAGATAATGTGCTGATATTGAATTCCTCTGCTTTTGTTTACCTATGAAGGAATGCTGGAGGTTCTCAGTTTTCATGAAGGTCAATTATCCTGGGTAATTTACATTTTTGTCATACTTTGTTCGTTGTAGATTTTTTTTAAATCTGAGTGTTTGACCATTATCCACATTTTTTTATTCCTCATTTACACTCTCGTTTGTGACTTTCATTAAATTTGCTGCTGACTGACTGTAGTTCTTCTAAGATACCTCATGGTTGTGTGCAATACTTAACTCTTGTCAGTAGTATTGTTTACTCTTTATGTTTGATTTTAACTTGGTATTTCCCTTTTCAACAAAAATTTGTGGTAATGTTGAAGCTTCCCCACTTTAGCTTCTTTGAGCCATGAATACATTATATGATGCAGTCCTTTTCTATATCTACAGTGTCTTGTTTTCATTGCTCAGGTTTGAGGCCAGGACCTTGCATATGCTAGGCACATGTTGGACTTGCACACCCCTAATAGTGAAAATCAACTTGACTCTTTAACTTCTTTGAAGGGCTCATTAGAAGAATTTGGTGAAATTGGAATGCTAGATTCTACTAGTGTAGCTAATTTATAGGTTGAAAACAAGCTCGGATGCTTGTGTATCGGGGGTAATACCTTTTTGGAGGCTGTTGCTGGGTCTTAGTGACAGAGGACTTCCTTGCGTGCGTGTTGCGTAGGACATAGCATTGAAAAAAATTAGGGGAGATTATTCAATTCAACCTACATATAGTATTTGGAGAAGCTGTCTATGAAAATAACAATCAAATTTTCTATACATACTTGATTGGTGTTATGGGAGAATCTCATGTGAGATACTTTCCCTTTATGTACTATAAATTTGATTGATACTATCTCATTATATTAGGTAAAATATCATTTTTTGCAGACATTAATTGACGGTTCTGACAGTTAAAAAGGAGATTTAATGTTGTAAGTAGCAGATTGTGGAGGAAATTTGCATTCTGACATCCTTATTGGCTTTGGATTCATGTAAGGGTATTTTCTGCTCCTGAACTAAAGGTTGATTGACAAGAAGACTACCAGAAAATGGGTTACATTGCAAGTTTTTATTTCTTTCAGTGTGGATGAGAATTAGGCTTCAGACATTATCTAGAAGTACGGAAGCTACTGTTAAGCACAGAGAGATGACTATTAGATTTATGAAAAGTTGTCAATTTCAAATTTTAAGGATAGAAAGGCTTGTATTTCAAGTAGGTTGTGAGACTGTAATCTGAACCCCCAACCAAGTTCATTAAGTAAGAACATTGAGAACAAACTTTTTTTTCATTCACAAGTAACTTCATTTGGTTGGGAGGTGCTTTTTAAGAGTCTCTCTCCTTCCCTCTCTCTGCCTCTATCTTTCTCCTCCCTCCTCCCCACCCCCCTCTCTCAGACTTCTTTGTAATGTTGAGCTCAGTGTGTTTCCCTACAGTTCAACTCATTTATTAGTATTTCTTTGGACCCTCATTCAACAATCCTGCTTTCGTTGTCCTTTAAACAGCCGGGATACTGAATTTAGTCACAGTTCCTGCCCTATGTGAGTTATCAATCTAGTAAGAGAGAGATCAGCATGTACATAGAATTTGAGCAATTTGATATATATACTCTTTAGGGAAAAGAGTACAAAGTCCCATGTGGTTCAGAGGAAAATCATTCTACTAAGCCTAAAGATGCCAGAGGTCCTGGTAACCGATGTCTTAAAGGTTGACTACTTAGTCACTGAGAGGTTTGGGATGGGATATCTAGAGGGACCCTGAGATGGATCTTAACAGAGAGGACGTTTGGTGAAAAGCATGGACATGAACTCGTGAATTGGAAAATAATTCATGACATTGGGCTATAAATGTTGCTAAGCTCAGGGCCTTGCCTTGGATTTGTATTAGGAGAATTTCCGGACAGGGAGGCTTCGAGGATTCTAGTGGTAGTGCCGAACAGTTAAAGGCAAAAGTTCTTGTAGTGTATATAAAAGGGTTAGCTAGAGGCAACTTACTGGATAACTAGAGAAGAGAAGCAAGAAAAATAAACCACAACTTCCTGATTGTGAAAAATATGCACCCCTAGTCTTATCACTTTTCTCTCTCTCTTGTTCCATCCATGGATGTTTAGTTTACTTTCCATAGAGTACATTAAATTATTGGAATACATTAAATTCTTGGAAACAGCCATACAGCAAGTAAGTGCTGATTGTCAGTGAGACACTGAAATAACAGCAGCGCTGTTATCATTCTCATCCCATCTACTCTACTTTCACTGGCAGTTTCTCCAGACTTTTACTTGTTATTTTTTATTTTTTTTTAGACAAACATTCCCCCCACCACCCCATCCCACCCCCACCCCCACCCCCGGAGCTGGGACTGAACCCAGGGCCTTGCACTTGTTAGGCAAGCGCTCTACCACTGAGCTAAATCCCCAACATCAGATTTTTATTTTGTTCTAAATAAAATGTGAGGGATTTTAAAGAAATAAATAATCTTTGTTATTGGATCCATGGCTTCGTAAGAGACTTAAAAATGTTTATTGTTTTATTTTCAAAACACAAATATATGCAATAATTGAAACTAGCCAGTGTTGTCTTTCTCCTCAAAGCAACTTAAAGCCTGGCATGTTGTTATATGCATATAATCCCAGCACTGGAGATGCTTACATGGGAAGATGACCTTGACTTTGATGCCAGTCTGGGATTCATAACATGACCCCATCTCAAACCAAAAAAAACCCCACAAACATGATTTCTACTTCCGACCTGTACTATTAATCTTTAGGATTCAAGTAATGGATTTATGACCAGGAGAAATATTAGGTGGCTTTTTTTTAAGAGCACCTATATTAATCACTAACTTGGAGTACTTCAAGGGGAGATTTGGGAAAGGAAGCCCTGAGCTGTGCAGGAAAACAGTGAACCTAGGGTTTGGGCCTTGGCATTAGCTAGCCTGTTCTTAGACTGCTTCCATAGTTACTGATGTCATTTTTTCCCAGTAGTAAAGATTGCTTAGAATATAAGAGGTTATTGAATTTGTTCAAGTCTGTAGAAAAGGCAAGTAATAATATACTGAAAGACATGTCCGTTACAGTTACTGTTAATAATGGTGTTTACTATGACAGGGATTACAGAAGAGAGATAAGTACCACTATAAATGTTGAATTGTCAGTGATATTAGCAGAGAGAAAACTTGTCTTCAGTGATTCTCGTGTAAAATCACTTTAGATATTTTTTCTGCTAGTCCATGTAGAAAACTAGATGGTTTTTCCATCCTTATTCTGATTAATAATCTATTGCTTTTGCTCTTTGTTCTAAGTTAAAAACTGTTGAAGACTTGTGTTACACCTGAATAAAGACATTTTTATAACCACAGAAAAGGCTGCTTTGGAAATCGTCACAGCAGAACTGAAACCTAATTCTAACTGTTTAGTAGCTATGTTATGTAATGCTTATACCCAACACGCCGAACATTGGTTTCAATCACGCCATGCTTAATTTTCAGGGTTCCATGAAGATATATGTAAAGCATATCATAGGCACTCTATAATTAACAGTTTGTTAGTTCTTGGGACATTCAACGCATGAGAGAAAGAAACAACAGCACACGTTGGTGCTCAGGACTTCATGGATCCAGCAGCAACCTGGAGTGGTGCTCCTCTGAAGAAATCCTACTCGGATGGATATAATACAACCTGCTAAGTGTTCTAGCACTTAGCAGGTTGTATTATCATTGTCCGTGGCTATGGCTCTCGTCTATCAGACTAAATCCTTAAGGGCAAGGACGGTGCCTTATTCATCTTTGTATTCGCAGTGCCTAATCCAGTGCACATTGTAGGCCTCATTAAATGTTTGTTGAATGAAAAAATGAATCATCAACAGACATTAATTGGGCGCCTGCTCTGTGATCTCCATGGGCTCAGCTTGTTCCTGCCAGTTGCCTACAGCATCCGAGATCTCTTCATCGTACTTCTGAAGCTTAATCCTGTCTTCTCAGTCTTGGAATGAGGACTGTTCTATGTAGTGTAATGATCGTGAATATACTTTATCTTGGGGACCATTTCCAATTGACTGATAATGTGTGTCTCGATTGTGTTTTATAAAAAGGATTCTATAGCAAGTTCTAATCTATGCTGAGGGTGTAAAAGGGAGAATAGAAGCCCGAATACCTTAAATGTCATATTTGATCATGTGTTTTCTATGAAACATTCCATTTATATGCCTGTGTTTTGGAATTGCCTGCGTTTATATGTTGTGTAGCTCCTGTTGTTACTATAATTGCTACCAATTACTCCCTAGGTTGAACCACAGTAATCATTGAGTAAACGCTTCATCCTTGCAATATGGGATCTGCTGTTATGGTTGGTATTCTGTTTGTCCTTTTCAACTTTGCCTAGCTTTCCCCTTAACTACATTTATTTCTCCCCCCCCCCCCGAATGTAAAAGCAAAGAGCCTTTATTTTCTTTTCTTTTTTATTTTATTTTTATTTTATTTTATTTTTCTATTACCAGCTTGATACAGTACGAATTCTTATCCTAATAGTGAAATGTTTCACTGAGGCTTGCCCAATGATTGAATAAAACCAAAACTTATTATAAGCCACAGTCATCCTAGGGTCCCCACTGCTATGTAGCCCCTTAACTACATTTATAGGTAGACTTCCACAGTCCTGTCTACCAACTACTAAAGTCGTTTCCTTTTTCTTATGTTTACTTAATTTCTAGTATCCCGTGAGATATCTTTCTGTTAACGTATGTGACAAAGAGAATACATGTTAACCAACCCTTTCAGCACCCTACAGCGAGTCATATATTCACCCTGTTTCTATGGGAGAAAATCAGCTGTGTTTGCACACCTTCAAAGAGACATTGTAGATGGCAATGAAGGCCTGGGTGATACATACGAGGGTTAGAGAGTGTATTAGTTACTTTTGTAGGGCTGTGAACAAAAATGCCATGCCCAAAACAAATTGAGGAGAACAGGCTTTATTTTGATTTTAGCTCCAGAAGGATATATTTCCCATTGGCATGGCAGGGAATACACAGCAACAAGCAGGGAGGCATGGCTTCCGGATCAGCAGGCAGAACAAGAAGAGGAAGTGAGGCAAGCTAGAAAACCTTCATCTTGCCCCTAGTGGCATCGCTCTAGAGAGATTCCACCCCTGAAAGGTCCCATAAAATTCCCAAAAGTTACCAGCAACTGAGGACCAAGTGTTCAAATACATAAGCCTAGTAGGATAGTGTTCTTTCAAACCACCCGGCAGGGTAAAACCTACATCTTGGTAGAATATGGTAACTTTAGATGAAAGGAACTATCTCTTCACTGATGCATGCCGATCTATATTGCAAAGACAGCTTAAGACTGAAACCTCTCAATTTCAGACCTGGGCTGTGAGGAGTCAGCTGTCCAGGGACACAGTTACAGAGATGGATTAGGAACACTTTCTAAGGACTCTTTAGGCACAAATGCTAGAGTGTACAGTTGACATGAGAATATAGGGTGCCTGTCTGGTGATTACAGAAGGAAAAAAACAGCTGTTGAGCTGTTGTCACAAATACCATTCGGTTGCCTTAATTGAGGAGGGCAGCTAGCAAGAAAAGACTTGCACAGAAATGAGTTAAGTGGTCCTGGAAGAATCTGAGGTCCAGAGTAGACTCTGCCTAAGAACCATTATGGAGAACATACATGGTTTTCCTTCTTGGTTTGAAGCCAGATCTGTCCAGGTAGTCCTGACTGTAAACTCCTACATAGGTCCAGCAGGCCCCAACCTTGTAGCAGTCCTGCTTCTACCTTCCAATTTTTGTGATTATGGTCATACATGGACACAATCTGGATGTTGACTTCTGGGTAGAGCATTTGCCAAGAAAACATCAGACATGTAAGGTTCAATTCCCAGTATGGCCAGGGCTGATTATACACAGTATTTTAAAACTCCGTGAGTTCATTAATCAGAACAAGGTGGGTGAAATTTAGCAACTCACATCACCACCAATAAAAGCCATTCTTGGATCAGGAAACATCCAATTTATTGGCTCACGTGCTCGTGTTTTCCTATTGCTGTTGGAAAATGCAGGCAAATAGCATTGAGGATTTAGAAGATGAAACACAGAAGAAAGTATTATGAATGAACACTGCAAGCAGACTTATTTGCTGTCTATCCTTGATTCTCATGTTTTCTTCCGTCCTCAACATGGAGTCTTTTTGGCCACAGAGTTTCTCTCTGTGTCCCTGGCTGTCCTGGAACAGGACCCTTTGTTTTAAGTTAGACAAGGGGAAAAATAAGAAAAGAGCAACACGGTTGCCTAAAACCTCGTGATGCTCACCACAGAACAAGGAGCGTTTTTCAGTTATATGCCACTCCTTTCTTGTGCATTTATGTATGTGCCCAATTCCTTCCCAGTGTTCCTGTCTTTACACATACAAAATACATAAATCCTTATAGTATGGTAGACTACTTACACTTTTAGACCCCCAACAGTCAAAAATCCCCAGTCTGCAGTGCAGTGTCAGAAGACAGGACTCTAAAGCTATATTTGGGTTTTAGTACTAAAATACCAGATTTGCAGGCAGATGGTGGACAGTGTAGTTGAAAGTAGCTCCACAGTGTGTTTATAATTCTTTTTTGTTCACTAATGAAAGCTGAATTTATCATTGTCACTGCTAGAGTGCTCACTAGTCTGATAACACCTCTTGACAACTGGAGAAGCTATGCACAAGGATAAACGACAGCCACAGTAGTCCCTCTCTTTTTTGCTTGGTCGTCAGGTATTAAAATTTGTTTCGTGGTAACTATTAAGTAAAGTTTTAAAGTTTTAGTCAGTCGTGGACATTAGGAGATTTGGTTAATTCTTTTGGTGGGTGGAATAGGACATACATGTGTTAAGTTTTGTGACTTTCAAATATTGTCCCAGTGAATTCCCAGGAGACATTTAAATCAAGCTTTATGTCTTATCTTGGATCTTGCCTCCTCTTTCTTGTTGTGTGTCCTAACAGAATTTTTGTTCTCTTCCCCCACCCTGATGTGTTTCAGGAATCTGTCTTCCTTTCCCTGTTCAGACATGGATCAGTTAAAAGCTCCATTGTGGATCAAAACTCAGTGAATTTTGGGAATGGATTCCATGTTGCTCTTTGGATGTATCAACGGGAGTAGTGCCCAAAGATAATGTAGAGGAAGGTTGTAACATGCCCTGTCCAAATCACACATGCTTAACATTTTTGGCAGATAATGGACTTTTATCAGTGGAAGGAGTAAACTTGGGATCTCTGAGATTTGTGAATGAATTTAGAAGGCAACTATTTGTTTCCCCTATGGATACAATGAGTGAAGAAAATGTACTGAATGAGCTCTGTCTTCTGTGGAGCACACAATGTGGCTTCATATAACCATAGTTTTTCAGTATCTTGTGACTTTTAAATTTCAGTGCTTTTATGGAGATTTCTGTTTACTGGATTAGCAAACAGCATGCTTTCAATTGAGTCTCATACGATGTTAAAAGGCTCAAGGAGCGGAGGTGGGACAAGAAGTGCTGAATAGCTGAGTGAAAATGTAGAATAGGAGGACCATGTCCAGGAGACAGTGTCCCGACCATCCTCAGAGCTGCCATAGCCGTAAAATGTTAAGCTGGGATCTGATACTTGTCAGTCTGAAATGCATGATGGGAGATCCAAAATATGAGGGAACTGCTACTTTCGAGAAGGATTATGAAATATTTTTTTCATATTAGAGGTTTCGAGGAGGTAAGCTCCCAGTTTCACATTATTCTCTGTGGGTTTGAGGATTCTTCCCACTGTCAGCTCACTGGGCAAGTTGAACTGAAAGGTTTAATGCTCTCAGGATCTTGTCGCCTTATCACCTTAGCAGGTGTTGCCCATCAGTGGGTCCAGTAAATGAAGGAGTGAGAAACCCCGTGCCCGTTGGACAACAACGTGGCCTTTTGAGTGAAGATCATTGACAAAACAACTTGACTCAGTTGGACTCTAAAAATATAAAGAAGATGCATAATTTTATAACAGTATATACTTGTTACTCTATATTTTTATTCTGGCATTTTTTTCATTTCAAAATTTAAAAGTTATTTCTATATCATGTTCTTTGATAAATACAATATAAAGTCTACATAGAATATGTACTTTACTGCCTTTATTTCAATTTTACCAGATTACTGTACTTTTGGACCTTGCCCATTTTTTTTTATAACATGTAACATTGTATATTCATTTGTTGGAAAATAAATTTCTACCAATGAATTCTTTTATTTGAAAACTTCTTGGGGCATCATAAAGGTGCTTTTGACTTATTCACAATACAGTTGTATAAATAACAATACTACCAGTAGTGAATAAATGTGACTATTTCATTAAACAATTAGAATATAACTTCTCTTTTTATAAGGTTCTACTAATTTCATAAGTATTGTGTCTTTTGAAATTTTTAATTTATAATTTCAGAAGTATATGATATCTTTAGTTCATGCAGAATATTTCTGTCACTTTAGGCAATGGGGTTTGGTGTTTTATACACCTGCCTGGCCTTGAATTCTTTAGTAGAATTACAAGTACATGCAGTCATACCCAGCAGTAGGAGGTCTTTTATATTCATTCCCTTCTTACCTCTATACATGGGAACAACTGATTTATTCCATATATGTAGCTGAGGTTTTGGTTTCTAGAAGGTCAAATAAGCAGACTCCTACAATGCGTAGAATTTGGTGTCTGCTTTGACTTCCTAAATGTAAATTAGATTCACCATTGCTGTTACATGCACCATTACAGCAATTTCTTATTTCTGAGTAGTGAGTTCATTGTGTGGGAGGACTACAATTTCGGTTGCATTATCATTTTAAGGTCCGAGGCATTATTTTAAGTTATTTCATTCTTTCTAACTTTGTTGAAACTGTGGCCTTGCATGTGACCCATTCTATAGCATTTTCTGTATGGACTTTATAAAGTGTGTATGCTTTTAGTGGTGGAACGTCCTGCATGTTTTTGGGTCATTAGCACTAGCATTGGTCTGTCAGTATTTCCTTGAAATTCATAATTTGGATCAATCTTTTAGGAGCTACTATCTGTCATTTCAGGTCCTATTTTCTGCGTTTCAACAGAGTCCAAACATATTGTGGACCTCTTGGCTACATTTTCCACTTGGGTAATAATGTTAGTGATATCACTCTGTTAATTCTAGTCCATGGTCCAGAGTGCCAGGAGCAATTTTTTTTAAATATATATATATATTGGATATCTGTTCAAAAGAGAGCATTTTGCTCCTCGTGATGGTTGATTTTGATTGTCAGCTTCACTGGATTGAGAGTCACCTAGCAGATAAACCTCAGGGTCTGTCTTTGAGGCTGATTCCAAAGTGGTTTAACTGGGGATGGAAGTTTCGTTTTGCATGAGTTGAGAGTCTGGGTTGGAGTAACAAGGAGAAAGTATGCTGAGAGCCAGAATTCATCTCTCTCTGCTTCCTAACATTGGGCACAATGTGATCAGCCATCCTATACCCCTGTCATCATGACTTCCCCAAAGAGAACTCTTCTGTCCTTATGGCTCTGATGTTGCTCCTTGTCAATTTTTTGGTTGCAGTATAGAGGAAATTTTACTCACATGCTCCCTGCTATCATAAACTATTACTGTGTCCATGTCATGCTCCAACTTGGAGGTCAGGCTGAATTTGATTTTTGTCGTTGTTTGAGACAGGTTTCTCTGTAGACCACGCTGGCCTCGAACTTCCTCTGCTTCCCAAGTGCTAGGATTAAAGGCATGTGCCGCCACACCCATCAAGTTTTTTAATGCCGTACACGCACAGATTCCTAAGAGGATGCACTAGGCCATAGTGAACATATGTCCCCTATCCTGGGGCTTCCTTATAGCCATCAGGTAGAGAGGCAGTGCCACTAACTGCCTTTCCATCGGCCACACATACAGTGTCACCTTCTTCTCAGTTGCTGTGATTTTTTTTTAAGAGCAGTTTTTCCAGTTTTAGTATTCATGCTTTTCCAGATTTTCTTTCAGCATTTTGAAGATATCTTACTTTCTTCAGGACTCCAAATGTCTTCTGAGAAGACTGACGTGCTTTGCTATTGCTAATTGCAAAATTCTGTCTTGTCCTTGACCTTTAAGAATTTGTATGGGCTGCTTTGAGTTTATCTTATGCCTTTGGGCTTGGGCAAATGGGATGTATAGCTGCTTTCTGAAATGAGGATAGGCGGGCTTTTTCTTTTAAGTTTGTCAGTTTTGGTTTTGCAGTGTTAAGTAGAATATCCAGGGTCTCATTCATGCTAGGCAAGTGCTCTACACTTAACTATGCCAAGTCTTTGCATGGCCTGCAGGGACTTAAATGTGGTTGGGGCCACAAGGGAATGAAGAAAAACAGACACAAAGAACGAATTTGGTTCAGATGGACTGGAGAAATCATAGCATCCTGGAAACTTACGTTTCTTCTGTCATAGTCCAGGCAAGAAAGTTACAGGCCCCCACAAAGTAAGACCTAAGTAGAGCTCTTTATTAGCTGGTAACCAAGAGCAGGCTCTTGCCACACAGGACACTTGGCACTGAAGTTCATGGTTACAATGTTTATAAAGGCAAAATCCACAAACCCAACAATGATGTCATTGCCAATTGCAGGTCAAGGGAACCTTGTAACATTTGCTTTGGCAAAGCACATCGGTTGTTTTGATTATACATCTGGGGCATCATCGACAAGTCTGAATATGTTGCTAAAGCAGATGTGGTTGTTCAGGGGATATCTTAGTTACTATTCTATTGCTGTGAAGAGACACGTGAACAAAGCCACGTGAACAAAGCCTTGTTTACAAGGTTAGTTCGTGGTCATCATGGTGGAAAGCATGACTAGCATGGCACTGGAGCAGTAGCTAAGAGCTTACATCCCAGTGTGCGTGTGCGTGTGCGTGTGCGTGTGCGTGTGCGTGTGCGTGTGTGTGTGTGTGTGTGTGTGTGTAACAACAGCATTTGCTGGAAGCAGCAAGGTTGAAAGCAAGGGCCAGTAAAGAAACCGACAAGGCTACTTCATGGTTAGAGGGAATGAATTTATTGTAGATAAACTAGCCAAAGGCATCTGGGGGCGTCTGCCATGGCTATTTCACAGGGACTGAGAGGAGCAGAGAGAAAAGGCTGGAAGGTAGGCAGGCTGGCAACTGCCATGGCTGTGAGAGCAGAGAAGACAGCAAAAATGGGAGAGTGCTGCCAATTAAATCGGCAGCACTTATGTTGCAATGGGAGGAAAGGCGGGTTAGCTGGAACAGCCTGCACCTAGTGTCGGGCTCTGAACTGTTGGAGGTTTGTTTGAGTTAATAGAGAACCAATTCCCTTTCCGGAGGTTGGGGAGCTGTAGGAGTAGATAAGAAGGGAATGCCTTTTCCGGGCAAACATGCCTCAGAAATCCACTTTACAAGGTTTCTGAGGAATGCTGAGTGTTTACAAGGTCAGAGTCCAGCCTGAGCTGAGCCCAGATTGCCATCCTGGGGGGTTGGGACCTGACATTATCCCCTCTAAATGTTGAAAGCAACATGTCAATAACAGCCGTTTGTGATTTTGTATGTTACTGTGGGTCTCTATAGGGTCGATAAACTAACTTCTTCCCCTGCAAAACTCTGGTGTAAAAATAAAAGTTCTAGACAAAGATTCCTTATCTCTTCCCACCATGTTTAATGTGTTATTTGATAAATGAAGAGCACAGCTCTTAATCCCAGCACTTGGGAGGCAGAGGCAGGCAGATCTTTGTGAGTTTGAGGCCAGCCTGGTCTACAGAGTGAGTTCCAGGACAGATGAGACAGATGAGATGCAGAGAGATGTGGTTAGTTAGGTCAGGCTCATGAGGGTTTTAAATGACCCCAAGAGTGAGCCAAGGGTCAGGTTCTTTTCTTTAATGTTGCACCCCTCAATCTTCCAGGTGTGGAAGGGCTATGGATTATAGCTAGGGCCTGCCTTCCTTCCTTCTTTCCTTCCTTCCTCTTTTTGGCTTTTTTGTTTGTTTGTTTGTTTTTTGTTGTTGTTGTTGTTGTTGTTTTTTGGTTTTTCGAGACAGGGTTTCTCTGTGTAGCTTTGTGCCTTTCCTGGATCTTGCTCTGTAGACCAGGCTGGCCTTGAACTCACAAAGATCCACCTGCCTCTGCGTCCCAAGTGGTGGGATTACAGGCGTGCGCCACCACCGCCCGGCCCCTCTTTTTGGCTTTTTGAGACCAGGTTTCTCTGCCAGCCAAGTAGTGGTGGGACACATCTTTATTCCCAGCACTCAGGAGACAGAGGCAGGAGAATCTCATGAGTTCGAGGCTAGCCTGGTCTACAGAGTGAGTTCCAAGACAGCCAGAGCTACACTGAGAGACCTTGTCTAGGAGGAAGAAAAAAGATGGGTTTTCTCTACGTAGTCGGGCTTTCCTGGAGCTTGCTGTGTAGATCGGGCTGGCCTCTAACAGAGATATACTCCTGCCTCGGCCTCCCAAATGTTGGGACTAAAGATAGATGCCACCAGGCCTGGCTCTAGGGTCTGTTAATTCTAGCTGGTGCTAGAAGCAGGTTAAGAGCTGGTCCCTTCAGCCATGTCTTATAGTGCAGTTAAAAAAGATGAGCCATGGGGACAGATTCTTGTCAAAGGCTTCCCTGCTGTGCCACAGGGCTGCTGTGGCCCCCTAGAGCTGCCCTGCCTGGGGCCCTGGTAGCTCCTTACTAGTCCCAGGGGGACCCTGGTTTGTGCACCTGTTTGTGTGGCCAACACTAAGCCAGGGCCTAGCCCTAAGGTCTATAAGAGTACAGGAACTCACAAAGATCCGCCTGCCTCTCCCGAGTGCTGGGATTAAAGGCATGCGCCACTGCGGCCAGCATGGTCTACAGAGAGAGATCCAGGAAAGATGCAAAGCTACACAGAGAAACCCTGTCGCAAAAAAAAAAAAAAAGCATTGAGCTTGACACCAGAGGGTGTGAGGCCAGAACCCAAGCAGCCTGTTCCCCTCACTGTCAACCCTGTCAGCTCTGCTTTGCTCCTGAAAACCCAGGCCACAAATCTCTCCTCTCCCACCTTGACGGAGAATAATACAGAATGGAGCCCAGCCCTCATGTCTTCTTCGGCCACAGCTTCTCTCCTGCTCCATGCCTGTCAACTCTGTCCATTTCTCACTCAAGCACTCTAGCAGGGCGTCCCTATGGGTAGTGAATTGCCACTGCGTGAGTGTTTTAGATTCCCAGAGCTGTTATATCAAGGGTGTGTTGTAACCCACAGGTTTCCTTAATCTGCCCACCAGAGCTTCTGTGGGCACCTTGAGCCTCCCTGCCTGGGAGGACACCTAACCCTCACTAGTCTGGACACCTTCTCTGGGAAGTTCCTGGATGTAGAACCTCAGGATACTCGCAATGCAATGGATTTCATTCCAAAGCTGGTTGAACAGCATGGAGTGACTGTCACACTAAAACCTTGCACTGTGTAGAAAGCTTGAAGAATGGTGACTTTTACCTCAGCTGGGACTACCAGCCTTTTTCTCTAATATCGGTGTCATAGTTGAGACCTGTAATCATGCTCTGAACTTAGTTAACTTTAAATTTTGTGACAGGGTCTCCCTACACAGTGTAGCATAGCCGTAGTCCCTTCCACGTGAGTGCTGGCTTCCCAGATGTGTACTTCTGTATGTGACTTAAAAGTGTTTTCAGTATCATGAACTTTTCTTTCTTTTTTCTTCTTTTTTTTTTTTGTTTGTTTCTTTTGTTTTATGGAGACAAGGTTTCTCTGTGTAGTTTTGGTGCCTTTCCTGGATCTCGCTTTGTACACCAGCTGGCCTCGAACTCACAGAGATCCACCTGCCTCTGCCTCCCGAGTACTGGGATTAAATGCGTGGGACACCACCACCATTTTTTTTTTATGTGCGTTGGTGTTTTTCCTACATGTATGTCTGTGTGAGGGTGTCAGATCTCCTGGAACTGAAGTTACAGACAGTTGTGAGCTCTCGTGTAGGCGCTGGGAATTGAACCCGGGTACTCTAGAAGAACAGCCAGTGCTCTTAACCTCTGAGCCATCTCAGAGATGTTTCTCTTAACAGCTGGAGCTGGGAAGAATCCTGGCTTCACCTCCTGAGTCAGGCCCCTGGCGGACTCAATGAAGTGCCTTCTTTTCTGGATTCCATTGCTGCTCACTCAGGTTCTCAGTCCCCATTGTCCTTCTGCTGCCTTTGGTCCTGTGTTAGTGGCCTCGACTGGTTTACCAGCAGCTGTTTCAGCCCTGACTGTCCTTCGAATGTGTAGTGATCCTGTGACCGGCATGCTTTCCCGGGATCTGCTGGGCTGGGGTTCCTACAGGCCTGGCCCTGACGCACTCAACCAAGCTGTCATTCAAAGATGACACATGTGTATTTTTCTCTTTCTCTGAAGCAGTGTCACTGCTGGAAAGTAGCAGCCTGCAGTGTTTCCACAGAGACAGCTGCTTCCTCTGCCACTTTCTAGTCCATCTTCCTTTTTTGTGCAACTGATTTCTCTTCTGGCTGGCTTGGAACTTGTTCCAGTCATCTTGTATCTGCCTCCCAAGTGCTGGGACTGAAGGTGGGCACTGCTACCCAGCTCATTTTTTAACTGTAAGAAATGACATAGTTGAGATCTGTTGGACCTCCTGAATATCGCAGAAGCATGTCTTGCTGCTGTTGGCACATTACACTTGGGTATTGCCAAATGAATAGGCCAGTTTCTCAGTTTGAGTACCAGGTCACCTGGTACATACAATAGAGATATCCTGTTTGACTTTGGAAGTTCCCTTTATTCACCCATAGCAAGGTTGGGACGTGCCTGTCCCTAAACATCACTTCCAATGTTGGTGTGAATGGAAATGCACGTTCTGGCTTTGCATGACACGATCGTCAGAAACACTTTCATTTGAGCAAAATCTCCCTGCCAAACACTGTTTATAATCACCTGCCAGCTCATCTTTTTCTTTTGTAAATCTATGGATCCTTGCCTCCTTCATTATTGTTTCCACTTCTTGTACTGCTACCATTCAACACTTCTTTTCCGCTTTCCTGAGGTACCTGGAGATCCAGAGCTGCGGTGGAGAAAGTGGTCAAAGGCTGCAACAGTCACTTGCTCATAGAGCAAGTCATTATTGAGGGACTTGGGAAAGAAGTGGCACAATCTAACATTTCTTGATGCATATACTTAAGCACCGTTTTCTGTCAGAGGCTTCTGGCTTTCCATGTGAAAAGGTCCTGCCGACATTTCTGAAGAGCCAGTCTCAAAACCTTCATGTGGAACTTTCTTGAGGACAAGAGTCATCACCGTCTGACCAGCATTCCTTGCCGCTGTCTTCTGTCTCCAACTTGTCCCTTGTGCCTTCTTGCTGATGGAATTTGCTGAGGGCGACCCTTCATGCACCCAGAGTGTACAGCTTGACCCCAGATAACAGTGAACCCAGCTTGTGGACGTTCTCCACATTGTCTGTAGACACACAGGGCGGGCCCGTACACATTGGTTGGCCTCTAGTCATCAGGGCAGCTGTTTGCCCATCCTTCCAAGCTCCTTTCAGTGTCTGCAGAAAGCTGCTAAGGAGTGGGGTACGTCTCTGTCACAGCTCCAGGCTGGACAAACCTGGCATCCACCAGGGCATCCAAGTTCCTGTCACCCACAAGGGATGAACTTTGCCAGGTCCCTCTGCTGTGCTGCACAGAGGACAGGACTTCCCTTGTGTACCATTTCCTATGTGTGAGCTGTCTGGAGCCAGCCTAGTCCAGGGAGGAGCTTCTCTCAGTGTTCGGCTTGTGTGTGTTTCTGTGGCTCCTCAGAAGCAAGAGCACTGCTGGTCTGTGCTGGAGTTTGCTCTGAGACAGGCCTCACCCTGTAGCTCAGGCTGAACTTGGACTGGAGATCCTCCTGCCTCAGGCCCCCCAGTACCTGGATTACAGGCAGCCCACTATGCTGAGTTCTGGGTGTGGGGAACTGTGTTTCCTTGTTTGTTTGTTTTTTGGTTTTTTGAGACAGGGTTTCTCTGTGTAGCTTTGTGCCTTTCCTGGATCTCGCTCTGTAGACCAGGCTGGCCTCGAACTCACAGAGATCCGCCTGGCTCTGGCTCCCGAATACTGAGATTAAAGGCGTGCACCACCCCCGCCCGGCTGAACTGTGGTTTTTAGCAAGGTCTCAAGCGCTGTTTGTACTTTTCATCCGTGGGCTCTGGAAAGCCCGGGTGTGCACCTCGGTGTATTTGGGGCTGCTTGTGCCTTTGCTCATGTTCCACTCCCTGCTCCTTCCTCCCCTGGTGGCTGTGCCTGTGATGAGCTGGTGAAAGCTTTGGTCAGCACTTCCTTGGGGAGGCCTCCCCTTTAAGGGAGGCAGGGAAGCTGTTGTGCTGAGGGCTGCCGCTGGTGGGGTGGCTGCAGTGGCTCCTAGGAGCCCCCCGGGGCCTGGTTCGCCTGCCTGAGCTGTGCTCCTGCACGTTGGCAGCAGGGCTAGGAGTCTCAGTGCACAGGCAGGTAGGCCAACGGCCCGCCCCTCCCCCACCCCTGCCCCACTTTTATTTTTCTCCCCTCTGGGCAGGGATTTGGCAAAGGCCTGATAATGCCTGCTACTGGCTCTGCCACCGGGCCAGAGTGCCAAGCCGTGTCTACAGGGTTTTTTTTTTTTTTTTTTCAGGTACTGCAAACATGCCTAACTTTTGAAAAGCCCGTTTTCGCGGTTCCCCAGCCCACATCCACACAGTGATATAATCAAGATTATGGATTGGTGCGGTGTTATGAAGTCAGGAACCACTTGACTGTCTAGAATCCTAGCCAGGATATCTGCTGGATGGAAATGCTACATTTCAGTACGTGGGTTGGGGGAGGGGCTGTAAGCCCAGAAACCCAGATGTGGAAGCTGGACAATCAGGACATGAAGGACAGTGGGGCTACCTAGGGAGGTAGAGGCCAGCCTGGGCTGCATCAGACACTGTTGTCAGCCAGAAGAAACACCACAAAGAAAACGCTGAGTTTTCTTGCACTTTCCGGTCTATGCACGGCGTTTTGGAAATGGCGTTTTGAAAGTGAAAGGATGCTGTTTGGTACCCATTCTCCTTCATCTTTCTCTCAGTTAGAGGTGAAGCTGTGATTCGGGCTTCTTCCTCTGTTAGTTGGCCGCCCTGCTGAAGCAGCGCTATTCCTATGCTGAGGGGTAGACACTGCAATCTGTGAGACAAGCAGCTTTTGTATCCAGAGCCTCACGCTGAACCCGCCGCAAGAGTTTGTGTGACTGCCACACACCCTCCTTTGCACATCTCAGTCTGTAATTGCCGGCCTGGTGCAGCTAAATGCATGTGTCACTGAATGACCTAATTCCTTCCCCACTGCAACTTCTTCCTGTCAGGATACCAGTGTTTTCTAGTGCCGGACATCCACCCCTAAACAGGACAGATTGTGGAGGAAAGGGAGTCTTTTTCCTCCCAATTCATGTGCAAGTATACACACTTGACTGCATTGAACAATAAAGGGAGACTATCCAGTGCAAGACCTGCAAGCTACAGTGTGTGTGTGTGTGTGTGTGTGTGTGTGTGTGTGTGTGTGTACAGTCATGCACGCCAACATGCCATGGGTCATGTGTGGAGGTCAGAATAAGAATTTCCTGGGGTTGATTCTCTCCTTCCATGGAACGCAGGTTCTCAGGCCCTTCTGGGGTTTGTTTTTGTTTGTTTCTTCCACCTCCTTGTGTATTTTTCCTGTAGCCCAGGTTGGCCTGGAATCACAGTGTAGCTGAGGATGGCTTTGAACTTTTAATCTTTCCTCCACCTCCCAAGTGCTGGGCTCACAGGCATGGATCCCATTGCCCAGCTCGAGTGTCTTAGCAGAGAGAGTGGAATGCAGAAAAGGACTCAAGGAAAATGTAGCTTTCCTTCAGTACTCCCCAGGTTCCAGTGCTGGCACCCCAGGAGGACTGTAGCTCTTCTGTCAAGGCTGCAAGAGGCTCTGTCATTGCCAGATTTACAACTAAGAATAACACTGGGGTGGGCACATGCATGCCGTGTTTTAAGACAAACTGAGGGGATCTGTTCTCTCCTTCTGTCTTTATGTGGGTTCCAGAGATCAAACATGACAAGTGCCTCAACCCGCTGAGCCATCTCATTGGCCCTTAAAAATTATTGGAGACAGAGATCTCTAGAAAGAGAGAGAGGTCATGCCTCTCTCTCTGCCTGTGGAGATATAAGAGTACAGCTTTCAGGAGTTGTTCACTCCTTCCACTGTGAATTGAGGGACTGAACTCATAGGCTGCATTTTCTAAATACACTATCAGTGAATTCTTGGTAACGCTCCCTTGGAGAAAGAGAAATATTAGTATTACTTTTATATGATGGAATATGATTCAGGCATTAAAACTGAGACAAAACTATGTGTTGCTCTCGCTTGTATTCCTAGTACTCCGGAAGTGGAGACGTGACGATGAGGAGTGGAAGGGCAGCCTCCGTTGTCTGGAGTTGTTTTACCCCTGTACAGATTGTTAATCCTGAATGGACAGTTGAGTACCTTCCGTCCTGTTTTTACTCCCTGTTGTCTTCTCCAAATGGCTATTGTCTGATCCAGAGGACGAGGCCTCTCCCCCAATTTCTAGCTAGCCAGGTATCTAATTCTTGGTGCCCAGCATTCATCTTCTCGGAGCTGATTCCCAGAAATGAGATGGCTTGGCCACCACTTGGGTGGGTTCAGGAGACAGAGGATTAAACAAAAGTTTTATTTTATTACATTATTTTATTTTGTGTGTATGTAGGGAAGAATGCACATGTGTCATACATGTGGCATTCAGAGGACAACTTGTGGGAGTCAGTTCTCTCTTTCTACCATGTAGTTCCTGGGGATTGAATTTAAGCCACCAGGCTTGGTAGCAGGTGGCAAGTCCCATTACCTACTGAGCCATCTCACTGGTCCCAAACAAAGAGTACATTTGAGCCCTAAAATCAAATAGAATTTGCCCTTCTGAGTTTTGGACTTGCATGGAAGCTGTTGTGATTTGAATATGAAACATCCCCCACAGGCCCGTGTGTTCCAGCATTCAGTCTCCAATTGGTGGTGCTGTTTGGGAGGTCGTGGAGATCGCTGGAAGCCCTGAGTTAATGTGTGTCATTGACGTGGGCACCGCCATGTCAAGAATCATAGCCTCAGCCCTACTGAGTAACAAAGTCCCTTCCTCATCCCTATGAAGTTCAGAGGGACAATAAAGTCTTCTTTAAGGGTCGGAATGCAAATGCTGCTGATGGTGTGTGCATAAAATGACCACTATACCTTTCTCCCCCCTGGATATTTGTGGCCTGAAGAATGGCAGACTGTGCCTACTGAGACTAGCTAAACCTCTCTCCTTGATCCAACTGTATACTATAAACCCTACCTACCTCCTTGTTTATCAGTGTGCAATAATCCACCTCTCTGTTGTACTCTATATAATAAACATGCTGTGCTTCCAGGCTATTGTGACTTCTCCATCAGAGAACCCAGTCCAGTTAACCCCAGCTTGTCTGTGTGTCCATTTGTCTGTCTTTATTCCCTAGCTGCCCCCAAGTCAGGTCAATCCTTGAGGCCATGCAAGATTGTAGCAGAAGGTTATGGAACCTTCAGGAGGTGGAATCTTTGAAGAGGAAATAAATCACTTGAGGAGGGCTTTGAGGTTTCGTAGTCTAGCCCTGTTTCCTGTTTCTCTTTGCTTCCTGTGTGGGGCTGAAATGTGATTTGTTGCCTTCCCGATGGCCGGGTCAAAGTAAGGTTCTACTTCAAAAATGCACAAACTGGGGTTGGGGATTTAGCTCAGTGGTAGAGAGCTTGCCTAGCAAGCGCAAGGCCCTGGGTTCGGTCCTCAGCTCTAGAAAAAAAAAAAAAAAAAGCCGGGCGGTGGTGGTGCACACCTTTAATCTCAGCACTCGGGAGGCAGAGCCAGGCAGATCTCTGTGAGTTCGAGGCCAGCCTGGGCTACCAAGTGAGTTCCAGGAAAGGCGCAAAGCTACACAGAGAAACCCTGTCTCGAAAAACCAAAAAAAGAAAGAAAAGAAAAGAAAAGAAAAGAAAAAAATGCACAAACTCATGAAAGAGGATTGGGAATAGAGTAATGGCGGAGAGACAGTAAGAGTTTTGAAGCACAAAGGGAAGACTGTGAAGACAGGGAGAAGACAGTCATTTGTAAGTCTGAAGACGATCCTTTCCTTGTGTGGCACAGAAGGAACCAAATGTTCTGGATGCTTTGGCCTGAGGTGACTGCCCCCAGAACTGTGAGAAAAGAAATGTTATTTGGACGTATGCTTGATGGTCTTGCAGATCTGTCTCTAGCTTCAAGAGTGTTGGGGGTTTAAACAATGAAGGAGCAGCCGGGAGATGGTGGCGCACACCTAATCCTAGTACTCAGGAGGCAGGAGGATCTCTGTGAGTTCGAGGCTAGCCTGGTCTACAGAGCAAGTTCCAGGACAGTCAGGACTGTTGCCAAGAGAAACCCTGTCTCAAAAATAAACCAAAAACAAAGAAGAGAATCAGGGAGCTCTTTTCTCTATACTAGTTTGCCTTTGAAACTTCCTGATCCATCTTCATGGTCATCTATGTCCTGCACCAGCCAACAGCAGTTTTGTGTGTGTGGTCAGCCCTTTGCTGGCCAGCCAGGCGCTCCCACACTCAGCAGTTTTCCTTCCACTAAAGTGGCGGCTGTCACCAGTCTCCTGGCAACTGGCAGCTGTGTGCCCCCAGCAACCTTTCTCTGGACCTCCACTTCATCTTCAACAGCATGGCCCTGATGGGGAAGGAGCCACTCTTTGTGAGGTGGCCAAGAAGGAGCATGAAGGCAATGAGCAGCTTTTGAAGGTGTGAAATCCCTGCGGCGGCGGCGTGTCCTGTTCCACAGTGCGCAGAAGCTGGTTTAAGACGGATGCAATAAAACTCTGGGTACCATGCATGAAACCCTTTGAGAAGAGCTGAATCACATCTTTTCTGAATGGTGGAGCCTAGAGTTCTGTCTCACACAGACCCCCATCTTTTTTTGGGGGTGCCGAAACCTGGGAGAGACCCCCATCTTTATGACTTCCTGCATAGTTACTTCTTAGGTAAGGGAAAATTCACCAAGAAAATGGCTATCAGGGTTGGAGAGATGGCTCAGTAGTTGAGAGCACTGGTTGTTCTTCCAGAGGACCCAGGTTCAAGTCTCAGCACACCCATGGCCGCTAACAAGCATTTGCAACTCCAGTTCTAGGAGATCAAATGCCTTCTCTTCTGGCCTCTGCTGACACTGTATGCGTGTGGTGCACAGACATACATACATACAAAAACATCTGTACACATCAGGAAGGGGAAGCTATCACCTGACCAACCTCCATGGGCTGCCAAGTTCCCAGGCCTACTCACCTCAATAGCTCATCCTCAAGCATGGTGGAGCATCAAGGACCCAGTGGTTTATGAGGCATCATATCTCCTAGTGAGAAGGTCAAGTCTTCCTGTAGGATTCTTGTCTTGCTTCCCCTAAGTGATTGGGGTGCTGAGAGGGAGGGCTAAGAAACATTGACTAGGGGTTGGGGATTTAGCTCAGTGGTAGAGTGCTTGCCTAGCAAGCGCAAGGCCCTGGGTTCGGTCCTCAGCTCCAGAAAAAAAGAAACATTGACTTTCATCTGACTGACCTCAGCAGAACAGATTGTTTAGTTCCAACAGCTAGGGGCAGACACAGAGGGAAAGGGGAAGGAATACTTGGAGTTCATATAGGGGGTTGGAAAGTGCAACTGCTGGGGCAAAGTGCAAGCCTGAAGTTTTCCCTCCTTGAGTTGTTTGTCCAACAAGGCCATTTTATCTTTAGAAACGGCCTCGGCCCAGACTATCAGGATTCGCTTCATAACGGGCCACTGAGTTTGGCAGTGGCAGTGATGTGGAAAGGCAAGGGCTAGAGTTTCACTATAGGGCCTTGGTCAGGGACTGGAGCAGTTTGTTCAAGGTTTACTCTAACAGTGGCTCTCAAGGCAGGAAGGAGCCCCCTGCTTGAGGCAGGAGCTGAGTCTTTCAGAACAGGAGCAGTGGAAAGCCAAGGCAGGGCC
Source organism: Peromyscus eremicus (assembly GCF_949786415.1). NCBI lineage: Eukaryota > Metazoa > Chordata > Mammalia > Rodentia > Cricetidae > Peromyscus > Peromyscus eremicus. The sequence goes on along the minus strand of NC_081439.1, from coordinate 58,091,560 downwards.
CTGCAGCATGTCTCCAGCAGGCCTTAGGAGCTCCCAGCCGCTGGATGAGTCTGAGTCTAAAGTCCTCAGAAGGGCAGAACTAGGAGTCCGGCCCTGGCAAAGGCCCGTTGGCAGATCGCACCCGGGCTGATGGCAAAGCTGCTGTATAAGTCAGGCAAAAGGAGTGTCGACTAAGGTCGGATCAGAAGAAGGACTGTCAGCCCGGAAAGTGAACAAAGCTGGGAGGGTTTGCAATCCAGGCTAGTGCTTGTCCCCTCTCCCTCTCCCTCTCTGTGTTCCAACAGAAGGAAGTGGGGGAGGGGAGGGGAAGAAGAGAAGGGCGTAGAAAGCTGGGCTTTCATCTTCCTGCTTTGGATTGCAGAAAGCAGTTGTTTGGGGGAGGGATGAGTTCTTTGATCTCCGGCTGCCAGCTAGAAATGCCAGTCTTTGCTGGCCTTCAGTCTCCTGCTGGCTCTGGTCATCTAAGCTGTCCACACAGCCTGTTGCACCACCAGGAAGCCCCAGACCTCACTGGGCACCCCTCCTGCACTTACTTACCATCAGCAGCAGGACTTCCGTCCGAGCCTCTTTCTCCAGCCTAGGCAGGTTTTCTGCCACCTCTACACCTGTAATGAAATAGAAAGGATGCATCTTAGGACTGGGCACATAGCACAGGTGGCAGAGTGCTAGCAGGCACAAAGCCCTGGATTCCGTCGCTAGCCATGCACAAACCGGATGTGGTCGTGTGTGCCTGTAATTGCAGCATTGAGAAAGGGGGAAGCAGGAGGACCAAGAGTTCATACTCATTCTTGGCTGCATACATAGGCAGTTCAAGGACAGCCTGGGATACATGAGACCCTGCCTTAGAAAACAACAAAGCAAGAGAGAGAGAGAAAGTATTTGCACAAAATAAACAACAACAGTAAAAAATAAAAGCCCAGCCTGGCAATGGTGGCCCATGCCTGTGATCCCAGCACTCGGAAGACAGAGGCAGGTGGATCTCTGTGAGTTCGAAGCCAGCCTGGTCTACAACGTGAGTTCAGGACAGCCTGAGGTGCTACACAGAGAAGCCCTGTCTCGAAAAGCCAAAATAAATAAATAAAAGCCCTTATTCTGTGGTGATTTGGTATTGTAGTTCTGGCCAACTGGGAGATAGTAGAGATTTACCGTGTTTGGAAAACTTAAAGGGAAAGTGGCAGGCATTTATCCTGGCTTCCTAAAAACACTACAGCTCAGGTTGAAGAACCCATACACACGTGATGTGTGAGGGGATAAATCGCCACTGAAACTCAAAGCTCTAAAATATATTGGACTTATAATTTGTTGTGACTTTTCCTGAGGAGATATGAACACACATCTGTTCTTCCCAGATGGGACACCAACAACAGACCAAAGAAGCAACACATCCAAGTCTAGCTTGGTGTTCCAGTGAATTTCCTGGGGTTACTTCAGGAGCACTAGGGAGGGGCTGTTTACAGGAACACAGGTGACAACACAACTTAAGTATTTAGTGTGTCAAATCCCACTGAAGACATCCTTAATCTAATGTCATACCTACCTGGGTTTCTGAAGAAGGGTAGATGTCATCAAAATCTTATATGCGAGTTCTAGGAAGATGAGTGCAAAGATTCGGTCCTTAATTACATCATCAGCCTTCGACGGCATCCCAGCCTCAAAAGCAGGTGGGCCCTCTGTGCACCCCTCTCTTTCCTTTCCGCTCCTTCCTTCAGGCAGCCTCTCTCTCTCTCTCTCTCTCTCTCTCTCTCTCTCTCTCTCTCTCCCAACAAAGCTCTAGAAAGGTAACCATTGCTGTGATTCTTCCAATCAGCACTCTCTTCTGCAGGCATGGCAGCCGCAGGCGGCGGCCACCCCATGAAGAGCAGCACCACAGCGTAACCAACAATGAGTCAGTAAAAGTGTCTTCCACACATTGTGAAAATCTGAATCTGAATCCCCAGCACCACATAAGGGAGGCTGGGAGAGCAATCTGTAATCCCAGCACTAGGGTATGAAGATGGAGACAGAGGATTCCTGGAGCTCAACAGCCAGCCTAGCTGACTCCATTAAGTCCAGATTCAGTGAGAGACCCTAACTCAAAAAGCTAAGGTGGAGGCTAATTGAGGAAGGCACCCACACAAACTTGTCCATATGTTAGTGACTAAGCAAAGCAAGTACTTTCAGGTTAATGTGTTAATGTCCCTTCAAAATATCCTTCCTGCTATTTTCAGCTAAAACCTTATGGTGTAAGCTGAGCATGCCCACGGGCGTTTCTGTTCTTCCTTGGAATATGTACTCTCTGAGACTTTGAGCTAAACAGCAAATATGTCTACTGTCTTTTCCTTTGAAAATTGTAATCTTAAACTGAGGAAGGTCTGTAATGTACTCCCAACCAAACTGAGCATGCTTAGGAATTGGCCCACCTTTCTATGACTTTGTATAGCCCCCTGAATTGAATCTGCATGCTTTTCTTGTCCATGGAGAGCATCACTTTGGAAATGACTCCCTTGCTCTCTTTGCCTACTGCATGGAGGTAACGAATATTTACCCACTCTTTTGTGTATTGGCTGCGCTTATTTTGGCTTTGCATTCACCAAAATGTAAACCTACTGCATGTGATTACACATACACCACACACACACACACACACACACACACACACACACACACACCTCATGTTGCATAACAATTTCTACAAATTAATATATTCCATTATTAAGACCAAGGATTTCTAAAGGGAGACTCATTAGACTCAGGAAGCCCCTGAAACTAACCAGATGCATCATGCCCCTCTTTCCCCAAGCTTTTTATATGGGCAATAAAGACTGCTGGGAGACATTCTTGGACGAACCAAGCTCCCTGGAAGAGGCAGAGAGCAGCCAGTCTTCTCTGACCTTCTCTGACCTGTCAAGCAGCTTGTGTGTGGTGCAGTGACCCCTAACATCCCAGCTTTCAGGGGCTGTCATCCGTGCTGGGATGGGCATTGGGGATGCAGCTGCCTTTGAGTCATCGCTTCGCTGTAAGTGACCCCAATAAAACCCTTTGCTTCAGCAAGTAGGACTTTGGTGGTATCTTTGCTTTGTCTTGGATAATTATCTGGGGGTGAGTAAACGTTTGTTCATGTCTTCCCAGGAGTACTGTCACCCAACACACACACACACACACACACACACACACACACACACACACACACACCATATTTATGCAAAGCTGTTTGTACTTACTAAATGGGTATGTAGAAAAGGTATGTATATACCTTTGGACATGGAAGTAACCTGAAAGGCTGTTGAAATGAGCACTGAACAAAACTGATTGCACACATTTGTGAGAGTTATAAGAATTATTGATTATATCTGAATGGAACTGGTACGTTTTTAAATATATTTTTTATTTTATTATTTTGTGTGTATGAGTATTTTGCCTGCACATATATACCACATGCAAGCTTGGTACCAGAGGAGGTGGGGAGCCTCCATGTGGATGCTGGGAATCCAACCCAGGTCCTTTCCAAGAACAACAAATGCTCTTAACCATTGAGCCAACTCTCTAGCCCAGGAACTGGTAAGTTAATAGTATTACAATCTTAAGGCTATGGTCCCATCTATCAAGGACACCCTTCCCAACAGCCAGTACACAGCCTTAAGGTTGTAATAGAGGTGTCCTTCATTTTATATCTGTAGGGAAATGTATGGATGGACTTCAGGTTGGATAATAGATACATTGATCTTTCAAAGTGGAAGCAGTGAGACAATCACCCCTTTATCACTTAAGTTTTATGTAACAACTTTAATCCTTGCAAACCCTACTTTAACTGCATTATGCCTTTCTTTCTTTTTTTTAGACATTGTCTTACTGTGTATTCCTGACTGGCCTGGAACTTGCTGTGTAGACCAGACAGGCCTCAAACTCACGGAAATCTGCTTTGGGTCTCCCAAATGTTGGGATTAAAGGTGTGAGCCACATGCCTGGCCTGGAGTATCATTTTATTGAGCCACTTTGTAAATGCCAAAGACTTGTGCCAACTTTTATTGTTCATGTGAGAATATTTATGTGCCATATAAACATTTTACTGCATTAATGTTATAACTTTGAAAAATTTAGTCAAGCAAAGAGCAAAGGGTCAGCATTTCAAGTATATCCCTTTTTCTATAAATTCTACTTCATTACCACTTTAAGATGAGAGGGATCAAAATAGTTATATACTTGAAGGGTATGCAGGGACAGCTATAATTTGAGCTAAGATGTGATTAATCCTGTAACTTTTGTCAATTGGAACAGTTTCACAATTATTATTTATATTAAAATGTACATTGTAAAGACACAAAAAACAATCAGGATTGGGAATGAAGTCAGGTCAAAGAGACCTTTCCTAGCATTCACAACTCTCAGCATGGCATAAAAGAAAAACAAAACAAAACTGTGCCTCCTGTTTTTATGCAGTGGTTTATTGATAAATTAATAAGTAACCTGGGCCTAGTATTGTGTTTGCTAGACGAGTGTTTACTCAGTACTTAAGGTTCAAAGTTCTCTTTCTTTACTCGTGGACTAGTAACTGCTTTGAGCTGAAGCTGTTTCTTTGATTCTTCACGTGTTTAAGATCAGAAGTTTACTTTCCTGGCTGTGTTTCTAAGTAGGGCCAGAGCCTTCAGAGGTACTCCCCCAAAAGCAGAATAATGGGCTCCATTATTGACTGCCTCCATTTTGACTCGGGTTTCTCTGTGAATTAAATGTTTTTCTCCTCTCGCTTTGGATGTTTACCTACCACATTCCTGGGATTCCAGCTGACCCCATTTGAGTGGTAGCCCCTCTCTTTGTTTTCAGTCAGCCACCCCCTCTGGAAAGTGCTCTAAGGACTTGCACCCTTGTTTGAAGCAGACCCAAGAGAACAAAGAGGGCACATTGTTTGTAAGTTCCCTGAGCGCTCTGCAGAGCTGGGGGCACTGAACGGGCATTTCCATTTCTGTAGCTGGCCAGCCTCTCCAGCAGTCTCCAGGGGCATTCCTTCTATACACTTAGTTGGTGAGGAGAATCCCCTTGAAAGAGGATGTCATTATCATAGTGCCATACATGTGGGTCTAGAGAAAGGTAAACACCATCTAGAGGCAGGCATGGTAGCTCATGCTTGTAATCTTAATACTCAGGAGAAAAAGACAGAAGGATTATGATAAATTCAAGGCCATCTTTGGCTACATAGTGATTTTCTGGTCAGTGGGGGCTCCATAAAAAAGATCCGGTTTTGTTGTTGTTGTTGTTGTTGTTGTTGTTTAATGTGTGTATGGATGGAGAGACAGAGACCATTTGAAGCTGTTGACCATACCTCACAGACGGTCTGCAGAAAGTGTGTTTTGTCCCTTCAGAGGTGTAGCACACTACAACTGGAAAGCTGTACGAGATGCACTGAACAGAGCAAAGTAGGAAGCCTATTCTTTAAGATTCAAGGCAACACAAAGATTAAATGTGTAGAAGGCAATGTATAACCATAACGGGGACCCCAGTATGGGTAACCTGATGAATGTCTGTCCAGGTACAGTTGAGCAATTACTAACATTAAGCTATATCTCATGTATGTTGTACATTCAGAAAACTTAATTGTTACCTTTTTTTAAAAAAAATCTTGACGTTTCACAAATTCTTTCCTATATAATTTAGCATGCAAAGTATGGATTTCCAGTTGCATGCCATTATGTAATTTTCTAAAAATTAAGTTACATGTTGAGGCAGGAGTTAGCTCATGGTAGGCAGTAGGGAAAAGAGCCCATGGTGAAAAGTACAAGTTATTCTGTATACTCCAGTGAGAATGGATATTAAGGTTAAAAGGCAATGTAAGGATTAAAACAGTGAATCCAGAAGCACCAAGAGGAGACTAAGACATTTACAGCTGGGAATGAGATAGCCCAGCAGGCTTGACAAGAGACAAGGAAGCTCAAAGAAGCAAGGCCAGTGACAAAAGCTGGCTAGCTTTTTGGAGACGTTTCCCCTTTGGGAAGCACACGCTAGGCACTGTTGGTGTATATTATATTGCTGCTTTTAGTTCATCCCCTCTAATGTAGCTGATTATAAGAGACTAAGCTGTAAGTAAGGATGGCTTGTAACGACCCCACCACCACCATTTCAGGAAAGAGACCCCAGTCCATCCTGTAGACAAAGAAATAACCAAGAACAATGCAGTTGCTTTTTGGCATCTGTGAGAACAAAGAAAGATTAATTAACAGCACTCAAGACACCTGCAAGGTCAAAGTTAGCAACGACAACCAGTAAAAAATAGTAGACAGTCAAGGACAACTAAGACAACCAGAGGGCTTGGTGTAATGAACAGCAAGACACCTGTAAAGTTGCAAGGTCATGATGCTGGCCAAGTGACTAACAACTAAGCCAAAGTCAGAGAGGGCTGGGGTTGGGGCTCTTCAACACCCCTAACTGGGTGAGCAAGACACAAACATCGAATGATCGGATCATCTCTCTGATTGAATCAGGGGGATAGGCATGTGGATTCTATTGGCTCAGCCCATGATAGTCCAGAGAATTAACCAGTCTCAATAGGGATTACCTTAATCTTTGTCCAGTTTCTATCATTGGCCTATAAAATGATTGAACAAAGGCATTTCAAAGGCTTTTTCCTCCTTTGGAAATCCCTCACAATTCTAGAGAGTTCCACTCACTTTAACTCAATTTCTCACTTTCCTATAATTCCTAATAAATCCTACTTGCACCAGCCGTGGTGGCACACACCTTTAATCCCAGCACTCAGGGGGCAGACGCTGGCAATCAGAGAATTCAAGGCCAGCCTGGGCTACAAAGCAAGTTCCAGGACAGCCAGGGCCACACAGAGAACCTTGGCTCCAAAAAATAAACCAACCAAACAAAAAAAAAAAACAAATACTACTTGCCACTTTGCACACTCCCACAAAATTCTACTTTATTAATTGAGTTGGTACAACGTGAGCTCAGAGCCGGTATCTCAGGACAATCTTTGATGAATGTGAGTGTCTGGCATCTTAGGTCCTTGAGTCATGCACAAGCGGGCTGTAAAAAGATCTCATTGATCTCAAAACCCTGCATCAATATGATGGACACCTGATCACAGTTTATCATGTGTTAGCATTAAAAGGATACATGTCTATAATTTGATTTTAGCGTCCCGTTTGTCTTCTCTAGTGGTTTGCTTACAGAATGGTGAGTAATCTAGAGGAGCAATGTGCTCCCTACATGTGGTGTTTGCTCAGTAATTAAAGTTCAGAATTCTCCTTTTCTTCCTTTGGACATGCAGCTGGTATCTCCTCAGGGTTCTGGTTTCATTTCCTTTGAGTGCAAATTGAAAGGACTGCTGGGTCATGTGGTGAATTCATTTGTAATTTTTTCAGTATCTTCCTATACTATGTTATATACCAAATTACATTTCTACTCAGTGTACCAGGATCCTCTTATTTCCTTGCCTTTCAAATATATGTTTATCTTTCTTTTTGTACAGGCAGGAGGCTGTGGAAAATGTAAAAGAAATGTACTGTCTTTTCTACGAAAGAGTTAAAGTAAGACAAACCTCCATTACCATTTTTTGTGGGGGTTTGTTTTGTTTTGTATTAATAAAGAAGCTGCTTGGCAGAAATTCAAATTCACTCAGGGTCAGCACTTCTTGAAATCAAAATATGTGCTCGGGTTTCATTTCTCCCTAGAATCTGCAAATTGTAGAAGAACATGAGGCACAGGACCTCCTTTCCCTTGTAAATAAAAACCTGGCGGGGCCCCACCGGACATGCTTGCCTGATTGATTTGGCAGGAGCCACGCACCCTTCTGCAGAAGTACAACTTTTTGTCTAACCAAAATAACTTGGGTAGTGTGGTCAGTGATTTTCTTGAAACCTCACACCCATCTCTTACAACGTGGTGCCTAATGTACAGCTCTCTCTGAGACCAAGGATCTTGAGGACAGATTCTCATCCTGGAAGGTGAACACCATGGGCTTGTTGGAAGGGCCCTGGTTGTGGAGACACTCTCAGGCTCCAAAATCGATGGAAACACCAAATCAAAAGTAAAGCAGCAAAAAAAAAAAAAAAAAAAAAAAGAACCCGGAGCCCAATGCGAGCTATGGTACTTTTGTGACTGAGCCTCCAGTGTGGGGTTGGGGGGTGGATGTTGTTGAGTAACTCCAGGAAGGACTAAGATTTGAAGATTCTCCCTCTAACATTCCACATGATCCATTAGGATAAGTGGTGAGTTTCTGGGAACACCACCTCTGAAGCAAAAAAATAAAATAAAATAAAATAAAATAAAATAAAATAAAATAAAATAAAATAAAATAAAATAAAATAAAATAAAATAAAATAAAATAAAATAAAATAAAATAAAATAGAAATCTTAGAACTGCTTTGGTGTTCAGGACATCTTAAAAGTTTCTTGACTATTATTCAAAAATGTGCTCAAGGTCAAAGTGCCTGTGGACTCTCAATCCAAGCTTCTTAGATAGGACCTGGCTGGAGATGGAGAAAGCAGTTTGGACAGAGTGCAAGAAAACTCCATGTGGAACCTACGGTGGTGCTGATCTGGAGCACACCCTCATATGGCATAAGGTTGTCTACATGGACGCTGTCCTCAAGCTACCTAGTCAGGAATTTTCGGTGACCTACCACTAGCCAAGAAAGGCCTCTGTGAAGCTTCCTGACAGTTTTCATGACAGGAAAAGGAAGGAAGAAGGTTGAGCCTCTGATCAAGACATCATGACCCTAAGATAGGGATGGGAAGATGGGCTTCCTCTTCCAGCAAGGGGAGAGATAAAAGACCTGAGAACAATAAGAACAAATCTTCCAGAGAGGCTTCTGGTGCACATGCTCCAGTAATGGGAAGATAATCCTTGAACAAAAGGGAACTGATACCTCTGATGGAGGATTCCCTGGTATGGGATGGTAGATCAATTGGATCAGTTTTGGGGGCCTAACTCTATACCTGGCTAGGGTGATGTCTCTCTAGTGAAGAAAACTAGGATAATAATAGAAATAGTAATAATAGAGCTGATAATAGGAACTGAAGTGGTTTCTTGGGAAAGACAAAGGATGTTAAACTATAGTTATAACTAATAGCTCACCAGGCTTAATTCACAGCACCCACATGACAACTTACAACTGTCTCTAATTCCAGTTCCAGGCGATCTGACTTCCTCTTCTGACCTCAGTGGGCACTGCGCAAATGTGGTGCACAGACATATGAGCGCACACAGCACCCATACACATAAACTGTATTACACATAAAAAAAGTGAAAAAAACAGTAGGCTGTACATAGCAAGAAAGTTAGAGAAGATATGAGCGTGGATTTGTTGGGAAAAGAAATGACTTTTCTGGCTTCCTTTGGAGCTGCACATTCTGCTATAACCTAGCTAAAACAGGGGAAGCCAGTCTCCATCGTCTCCAGCCATAATTACCGGGCTAGCCCAGGGAAATCTGAAGCTCTGCATGAGCTTTCTTCCCTACTTCTTCTTGTGTTCAGGGACTGTTCCTTCACTTCAAGCTCATTGACTCTTGTGCTGGAATGAAAGTTTTTCCCTAGCTCAGACTTAAATAATAAAATAATTAAACCGGGTGGCAGTGGTACAAGCCTTTAATCCCAGCACTAGGGAGGCAGTGGGAGGCGGATCTCTGTGAGTTCAAGGCCAGCCTGGTCTACAGAGTGAGCTCTAGGACAGGCACCAAAACTACACAGAGAAACCCTGCCTCGAAAAACCAAACATACATACATACATACATACATAAATAAATAAATAAATAAATAAATAAATTTAAAAAATAATTAAACAGTTAAAGTCCAGGGTGGAGAGGAGGCTTTCTTACCCTGTGGAAAGTTAGAGAACTTTCTTGGATAGACAAATGTGTCCTGAATTTTCCTCCCATAGGTCTCCTCCACATCATGATTGTGATGATATATACTAGGACATTCTATACTGTGAAGGCAGGGTCCCACTGACGGACCCCAAGCCTCATGGCACATCCCTTAGAAAATGCCAAGACAAAATCTGAATAGTGAAGGGCAATGTTCCAGGAAACAGCAAAGACCGTCTGTGTAACCCTTAAAAAAAACAACAACAACAAAAAAAACAAAGACTCAGACCAGCGATCCTTCATTACTGGAATATATGGCCTACATATATGTGAGTTTTATCTAGGAAATAGACAGATTCTGGGGACATTTTTCTGTAAGTTCACTTACCCAAACTCAAGCAGCGATTCCTAAAGATAACTCAAAAAAGTAGTTAAAATTAAAGACTTAAGTCAGGTGGTGGTGGCACATGCCTTTAATCCCAGCACTCAGGAGGCAGAGGCAGGAGGATCTCTGTGAGTTCGAGGCCATGAGGGTAGCTGGCATTACATCATGGATCCACTAGACCCAGGTCAAGAAAACCAAAGCCATAGATGATGACACCAAACGGACTGTCTCCAGACAATGGACCCATTAAAATGAAGATTTCATTGGCCCTGAGCCCCTCCACTCCATGCCCCTACCTCCTCCAAGACTTGTGTTTGGTATGAATACAGGGTCATGGTCCAACCCCCACCACCCTCATGCCTAGACCTGGGAACTGAGGAAGACAGATATGGGGGAGGCGATAGCTAATATGACTACAGACTCACTGACTTAATACAGACTATCAATTAGGACTCTGCTTGTGCTGAGCGGTCTTTGGGTTTCTATCCCACAGTGGCAGTTCAGGAATAAATGACCCTTTTTCTAGTCTTGGGAAACAGTGGCTTGGAAAGTGAAAGAAGGTAATGACTTCAGTCCTGTTGTTGTCCTAGGAATACAGTTGGGTGTCCTGTGACCCCATACATACAAGAGTTGTTAGTCCAAAGACTATGTAAAAATGCTGTCGTTGACAAAATGTTGCCATCATGTCAAAAGAAGGTTCCTGATGAAGACCTCAGAATTGGCAAGTCAGGCGATGTTAATTCAATGTGAAGACAAGAGCAAAAATGTACTATAAAAGAAGGGGAAATTTTCTATCAAAGGGTTCAATAAGAGAAAATTCCATTAAAAAAATGTAAAGAAGCCACTTGGCAGAAATTCAAATTCCTTCAGGGTCAACACTTCTTGAAATAAAGTATGTGCTCAAAAGCCAGATATATAGTGGCGCACGCCCTTAATCCCAGCATTTGGGAGGCAGAAGCAGGTGGATCTCTGTGAGTTCAAGGCCAGCCGACTCTACATAGTGAGTTCAAAGACAGCCAGAGCTAACACAGTGAGAGCCTGTCTGGGAAAACAAACAAAATGTGCTCAAGCCATTTCTCCTTCGAGACAGTGTTTCTCTGTATTAGCTAGTCACATGAGAATGTGACATTCACAGAACCCCCTTTACCCTAATAATAAGAACCAGGATGGAGCCCTACTGGGTGCACTCTCCTGTTGGCCTTGGTGGAACTGTGGACCCTTCAGTAGAAATAAAATATTTGGCTTTGCTGAAGGAATTTGGATTGTGTGGTCATTTTCTTCAGACTCCACACCCCCACCCATTTCCTTGATGCTAATATCTAACTGTGGATTCAGGTGGCCATTCTCTGATGACTAGTGCTGCTGAGACCCTTTCCACACACCTGCCATTTCTTGAGAAATGTCTGCTCAGCCCTTTACTAATGTTTTAATTAAGTTGCTCCTTTAGTTCTGTTTTGGACTTAGTTGTCTGACTTCCTTAGATATTCTGGATATTAACTTCTTATGACATATATTCTAGTAATATTTTCTGTGAATTTGGAATCTGATTTCTATTTTGTTGGCTGTACAAAAGCAAAACAAATCCCACCCCTCCAATGCACGAACCCTAATCCTTGCCAAGGACCCATATTAAGCTCTTCCCTAGGAGTTTTAAGAGTTGAGGTCTTAGGTAGACCTAGTGGCACATGCTGTAACCCCAGCTACTCCTGAGGCCAAGGCAAGAGGATGGATGGCTATTGCAAGGCCTCCCTGGGCTACAGACCCAAACAAAGGAAGTCTGGGAAACATAGTAAGAAGATGCCTTAAAAATTTAAGTTAAAAAAAATAAGTTAAAGTCAGGCAGTGGTGGTACATGCCTTTAGTCCCAGCATTCAGGTGGCAGAGGGAGGCAGATTTCTGAGTTCGAGACCATCCTGTTCTACAGAGTGAGTTCTAGGATATCCAGGACTGTTACACAGAGAAAACCTGTCTCTAAAAACAAATTAAGTTAAAAGATATCACTCAGGCTGCGTGTGCTAACACATCACTTTAATCTCAGGAGGCAGAGGCAGGAGGATCTCTTTGAGGTCTAGCCTACCAGCCTAACGTGGTCTCCAGAGTGAGTTCCAGGAGAGTTAAAGGCTACAAAGAGAAACGCTGTCTCTCAAAAACAAACAAAAAGAGATGTAGTTCATTGGTAAAGTGCTTGCGTAAGATGTGTGAAGCCCTTGGTTTAATAACCAGTACAATGAAGGTTGCAGATTTTACATTTAGTGTTTTGTGTTTGTCTGTATATGTTTACAAAGCTCCTTATAGCAGGGCTTAGCTGGACCATAGAACCTTATACCCAGCCCTGTTTTGCTTCCGAGTGTATGTAGGCTAGAGTGGCCCAAAATTCATGGTAATCCTCCTGCTTAATCTTCCCCAGGACTGGGTTTACAGGCAGAAGCTAACATGCCTACCTGTATATGTTGCTATGTGATACGTTCTGTGCCTGGTATGTATCCTGGACTGATAGACTAGGGTTCTATAAAAAAAGAAGAAGCAGGCTGAGCAATCCACATGGAGCAAGCCAGTAAGCAGCACTCCTCCATGGCCTCAGCATCAGCTCCTGCCTCCAGGTTCCTGCCCTGTTTGAATTATTGTCTTGGCTTCCTTCAGTGATGAACAGTGATGTGAAAGTGTAAGCCAAATAAACCCTTTCCTCCCCAAGTTGTTTTGGTTATGGTGCTTCATCATAGCAGTAGCAACTTTTACTAAAATAGAATTAAAAAGGATTATTTAATCCTTTGACGCTCCCATCTTAAAATAAATAGGATTTTTTGTTTGTTTGTTTTTCGAGACAGGGTTTTTCTGTGTAGTTTTGGTGCCTGTCCTGGATCTCGCTCTGTAGACCAGGCTGACCTCAAACTCACAGAGATCCGCCTGGCTCTGCCTCCCAAGTGCTGGGATTAAAGGTGTGCGCCACTGCCACACGGCCCAAATCCCATTTTCTGAAATGGAACCACTTTCTGAAAGGTTTATAGTTATACAGAACAAAGAAGGTCATACATCAAGGCAAGTTTAAAATACACTGATGAGTACCCCAGGGAGGGAAGTGGAATGAGATAGGGAGCTATTTATAGGCCCAAGATTCTATCTGGTGGCAGTCTTGGATTGCCAGAAGCTAGTGTCCTGCTAAGTGAATAGCTTCTATAGGTTTTTATTTATTACCACAAGATGTTAGTTCAGACACGGAGTAGAGCAAGGAATGGCTGTGCTAGAAGGCTAGAAGGCTAACACAAGACACGACAAAGGAATTGGCCTCTGAAGCTACAAAATTCCCCTCTCTCCACAGTACTGAAATTCCAATTGGTCCATCATTCTCTGAAGACACAGAATCCCCTTCCAGGAGTTTTTTGTTCCCAGCAAGACACAGCTTCATTTCAGGAATTTTTGTTCACAAATATATGAACACAAGCATGTAAACACACCACTAAATAGTAGTGGTGATATAATGAATTGTTGCATATAATAAACAACATTCTGCTTAAAAATGACAGGTCACCTCCTCTCTGGGTACTGACAACAGCCTCTACCAGAAAGCTTACACTTAGTAAGTGCCTCTGTGGCACTCCTATTTAAGTGCAAACATCACAGGTCACAGGGATTTCCTGTGTATGACATTAGAAAATGAGCCACAGGCATCCTGACAGGAAGAAGTTGCAGTGGGGAAGGAATGAGGTCATTCAGTGACACATGCATTTAGCTGCACCAGGCCGGCAATTACAGACTGAGATGTGCAAAGGAGGGTGTGTGGCAGTCACACAAACTCTTGCGGCGGGTTCAGCGTGAGGCTCTGGATACAAAAGCTGCTTGTCTCACAGATTGCAGTGTCTACCCCTCAGCATAGGAATAGCGCTGCTTCAGCAGGGCGGCCAACTAACAGAGGAAGAAGCCCGAATCACAGCTTTTGAGACTGGCTCTTCAGAAATGTCGGCAGGATCTTTCAACATGGAAAACCAGAAACCTTTGACAGAAAACGGTGCTTAAGTATATGCATCAAGAAATTAAACGTTAGATTTAGTAAAGAAATGAGGGCTGGGATGTAGTTCAGTCCCAGAGCCCTCCTATCTTGTAGAATGTCCTGGATTCCACCTCCACCTGCAGTACGGAAACACACACACACACACACACACACACACACACACACACACACAGAGAGAGAGAGAGAGAGAGAGAGAGAGAGGAAGGAGAGGAGATAGTTGTTTTTGTTTTTCTCCAGACAGGTTTTCACTGTGTAACAGTTCTGGCTGTCCTGGAACTCACTCTGTGGACTAGGCTGGCCTTGAACTCACAGAGATCAGCCTGCCTCTGCCCACTCCCACTCCCCACAGTGCTAGGATTAAATGCATGTGCCACCACGGCCAGGCTGAGAGAGCATATTTTGTAGTGTGATTTGAGGGCGAACTTGGTGAAGCTCTGATTTCTGAGTAAGGAGAAGGAAAACATCTCATCAGCTGCAGCCAATGCATAGTACCTCTTTGCTCTTAAATATTCTGTATTTGGTCTAGGTGTAATAACACAAAGAAGGAAAAATTAAACTTAAATGTTCAGCAATTGTACATTAAACTTGATACAGTGAGAACCACTGAAAGTAGTTAGTATAGCTAGCATAAACAACCCAGAAATTAACCCTCATATGGGTGGTCAGGTAATTTTTAACTAGAGTGCCATGACAAATTAATGGGAAAAGAATACTCTTTTCAAACACAAAGATTTTTGGCTTAGTTGCATGTGCACATACAAAAGAGTGAGGTAGGGTCCTTATTTGCCATGATATGAAAAATTAAACTCAAGCCAGGCGGTGGTGGCCCACGTCTTTAATCCCAGCACTCGGGAGGCAGAGCCAGGCTGATCTCTGTGAGTTCGAGGCCAGCCTGGGCTACCAAGTGAGTTCCAGGACACGCTCCAAAGCTACACAGAGAAACCCTATCTCGAAAAAAAAAAGAAAGAAAAAAGAAAAAAGGAAAAGAAAAAAAAGAAAAAAAGAACTCAAGGGCCAGGAAGATGGCTTGTAGGCAAAGTGCTTGCTGTTCAAGCACAGGACCTGATTCAGATCTCCAGCATCCACATAAGAACGTGATGGCACACATCTGTAATAACATTGCTGGGGAGGCAGAGACAGGTGGAGCCCAGAGTCAATGGCCAATCAGTGTCACTGGTCCTGTGAGCTTCAGGTTCAGTGATGTACCTTGTCTCAAAGACTAAAGTAGAATGTGACGGAGGAAGACATTTGATATCAATCTCTAGTGCACACAAACGGGGAAACACACACACACACACACACACACACACACACACAGAGTCTCAAATACAAGGAACTAAAAATGCGTCAGAAACCAAAATAGACCAGTTAAAACCATAAATGCTGCCAGGCGGTGTTGGCGCAAACCTTTAATCCCAGCACTGGGGAGGCAGAGGCAGGTGGATCTCTATGAGTTCCAGGCCAGCCTGGTCTACAGAGCAGGTCCAGGACAGGCGCCAGGGCTACACAGAGAAACCCTGTCTCAAAACAAAACAAACAAAAAAAAGAAAGAAAGAAAGAAAGAAAAAAAAAGAAACAAGGTTGTGTGTGGTGGCACATACCTGTCAATCCTAGAGTACTGGAGGGTGAGGTAAGAGTACTTCAAGTTCAAGACCAGTCTGGAGCACATCATGAGTACCAGGCCAGCCTGGGGTTTAGAGAAAAACAGTGTCCCAAAAAAAGAAAAAGAAAAGGCTTATGTAGGCGGTCCTCAAATAGCAGTTAGATTTCCATCCTGTGCCAATATATCATTCTTCAAAATAAATACATTTACAAGTTTCAAAACAGGAACATCATACTTCCTAACTAAAATAATCTTGGATAAACGTGATTCACCGAAGGAGCACATATTTGTTGCTCAGTCAGAAATCATTCTTTCTTTCTTTCTTTTTTGATTGTTTTTTAAAAGATTTATTTATTTATTTATTTTGGTTTTTTGGGGGGATGTTCAAGACAAGGTCTCTCTGTGTAACAGCTCTGGCCTTCCTGGAACTCACTTTGTGATCAGGCTGGCCTCGGCATTGAACTCACAGAGATCCACCTGCCTCTGCCTCCCAAATGCTAGGATTAAAGGTGAGCACTGGGGCGGGCGGTGATGGCGCACGCCTGGCCAGCCTCGTCTACAGAGTGAGTTCCAAGACAGGCAACAAAACTACACAGAGAAACCCTGTTTAAAAAAAAAAAAAAAAAAAAAGGCCGGGCGGTGGTGGCGCACGCCTTTAATCCCAGCACTCAGAGGCAGAGATAGGCGGATCTCTGTGAGTTCGAGGCCAGCCTGGTCTCCAAAGTGAGTTCCAGGAAAGGCGCAAAACTACAGAGAAACCCTGTCTCAAAAAACCAAAATAAATAAATAAATAAATAAATAAATAAATAAAAATAAAATAAATAAAATAAATGTGAGCGCCACACCACCCAGCAATATTTATTTATTTGTTTATTTGTTTATTTGTTTGTTCGTCCGCTTATTTATTTGTTTATTTATTTATTTATTTATTTATTTATTTATTTATTTATTTATTTATTTAATGTTCATTGGTGTTTTGCGTGCATCCATGTTGGTGGGAAGGTCCTGGAAATGGAGTAACAGTTTTGAGCTGTTCTGTGGGTGCTGAGAATTTAACCCGGGTCCTCTGGAAGTATAACCAGTACTCTTAACCACTGAGCCATCTCTCCAGCCCGAAAATTATTATTATTCCTAATGCAATATCACATGAGATTCAGTTTCATCTTGTGCACGTAAATTGAGGAAAACAGAATCCCAGGCTGAAATGTGATTTTAGTGGTATTTTATTTTATTTTTTGGTTTTTCGAGACAGAGTTTCTCTGTGTAGCTTTGCGCCTTTCCTGGATCTCGCTCTCTAGACCAGGCTGGCCTCGAACTCACAAAGATCCGCCTGGCTCTGCCTCCTGAGTGCTGGGATTAAAGGCGTGCGCCACCACCGCCCGGCCTTATTTTATTTTTTATTTATTCTTCTCTCATACAATACAGCGGTTCCACAGCTTCCCATCCTTCCATCCCTTCACTCCTCCCAGCCGCCCGCCAGCCCCCCCGCCCCCCCCCCCCCCCGCCCCCCCCGCCCCCCCCCCCCCGCCCCGTGCCTCCTGCCCCCCCCCCATACTCCTCCCCTCGGTGAAGCAAGAATCCTTTGGAAAGGCACGGGCTCTGAGCATTGCAACTTGTGATTGGCTTAGACGACATTTACCCTACCCTGCAGACCTTCCTCATTGGCTGCCTACATTGCCCCGCCTACTCCGTGCTTGGCTTCTTCTCCTTCCTTTGCCTAGTGGCTTGCAGGTTAGTCTCCCTGCTCGGCTTGCTTGCTCTCTGTCCTTCTGGTCTAGCGCCGGACATCATCGCCCTCTCGTCGCCACTCCGCTCTGTTCTACTTGGCTTTGTGCTCAGCCTCCGGAGTCTCTGAGTCTCACGGTCTTCAACTCGAGGTCTCATCTGGCCCCACGGTCTAGCCTCGCATCAAGGTCAGTTTGCCTCCTCTCGGGTCTCACTGCCTCTCGGTCTCACCGCCTCTCGGTCTAGCCTCGGAGCGAGGTCAGTTTGCCTCGTCTCGGTCTAGGTCGTCTCATCTTGGTCTCACCTTGTCTCGGTCTCCTCACTTCGCATCTCGGCCTCGCGTCTGGGTCTCACCTTGTCTTGGTCTCCTCCATCTCGGTCTCGCCTCGTCTCGGTCTCGCCTGCCTGTGTGGTTTCGCTTCCTCCTTTATCTCTTCTCCACAGATTGGTGCTCTGCCCCATCAGCCATGGAAAGTGACCTAGTGGATCCAGAGGGCAGCCTGGATGCTGCCACAGTGGAAGGAGCAACGGCCTTGTCACCCCCACTCCAGGCCCCGCCTGCCGTAACTTCCACAGCGCGCTCAGTTGCCAGGCAGAGCCCGTCTGCCCAGAGCAAGACAAGGACTCAAGACCGGTCAGGATCCAGGCTTCCTAACCGGGAGAGGGAAGGGGCCAGTCGGGAGGAGCGCCTCGTTCCTCTCTCGGAGCTGACTCCGTACATCTCCTGTTCTGTTTGCAAAGGTTATTTAATAGATGCAACAACCGTTACAGAATGTCTTCATGCCTTCTGTAAAAGTTGCATCATAAAACATTTTGAACTTAGCAACAGATGTCCAAAATGCAATATTGTAGTGCACGAGGCCAAACCTCATAATCACCTGAGGTCGGATCCACAATTACAAGCCATAGTGTACAAATTAGTGGCAGGTCTAGAGGAAAAAGAAAAAAAGCAAAGGCAAGAATTCTATAAAGGAAATTATTTGGAAACACCAAAACCTGATGCTGTTCCACAGCCAAGCCCTTCGAGCGAAGGGAACACTGAGGATCTTGAGGAATTGTGCCTTAGTTCACATGAACCTAGTATTTCTTTAGTGCTAGAGTCTATGGGCACTGAGCATTTTAAACCACTGCAAATGAAGTTTGTGCAAATCTCAGGAAATACAACCATTGGACAGATAGAAAAATTTCTCAAAAGAAAAATGGGCCTTGCTGAAGCTTATCGGGTAGCTATCACATGCGGTGGTCAGTTGCTGAAGGACTTTCAAACTCTACAAGAAGTCCAGTGTACAGTAGGGGATGCTGGGATGCAGGGTGGTCTGTTAGTCCTTTATTACAGTATTGTGCTTTCTCCTCTGAATGTGACTTGCTAGGGGTAGTATGAAAGTAAGAAGGCCTCTGCAGAACTGCATCTTACTGAAGAGTTCTAGAAAATATGGAATCATTAGACTTTGTACTGTTTCTGATACACCTGTATCCAGCATCCTAGCATTTATAGGTACAGCTTGGGACAGTGGGATACAAGACATTGACTTTTTAAATTCCTTGGGATTCCAAGAACTGTGAAGTTGAATGTTGCATCTCATCTTTGAGATAAGTTGTTGACAGTTTTCTTTTTGGTTGAGCCTGTTCTCGTTCAATTTGGTTGAGATTCTGCTGTCTGCAATGGCTTCCAGTAGTAGATGTTTTAGAAAATACATACTAGAGGTTCAAGGCCAGTCATCCATAAATTGCAGCGTAAACTCACAAAGACTACAACTTTTTTGCTACTTTTGTATGTTGTCATCATATTTTGAAGTTAACCTGTTTTTGTAACTGACATCAATCCTGAAGAGACGTTATTCAATTCTAAAAGGTAAGACTTACTATATTATGGGAAGAAACTGTCTCCAGTAGGATGTATGACTGAAGCCATTAGCCTTCAGTATAGTAAGAACTCTTTTTTTTTTTTTGGTTTTTCGAGACAGGGTTTCTCTGTGTCGCTTTGGAGCCTGTCCTGGAACTCACTTGGTAGCCCAGGCTGGCCTCGACCTCACAGAGATCCGCCTGGCTCTGCCTCCCGAGTGCTGGGATTAAAGGCGTGCGCCACCACCGCCCGGCTGTAAGAACTCTTAACATGCCTTAAAATAAGAGGTGTTCTTCGTGATTTATACATATATAAATTATTTAGTATATATTAAATTAAATATATATGTTACACACACACACACACACACACACACACACACCATAGTTGTTCTCTGTGCTCCTGGTGTCATGACATCATGCAAGATCCTCATAGAATGATTACTGATGCCTTGTGATGGTAATGGTACCACTTCTAAAATAGAGAAGTTCAGGTTAACTTGTGACGTTTACAGAGTACTTACTTATAGTGTCTTCAGCATGACACTTCTTTTGTTGTTGTTTGGTTTTTCAAGACAGGGTTTCTCTGTGTCATTTTGGTGCCTGTCCTGGATCTCATTCTGTAGACCAGGCTGGCCTGGAACTCACAGAGATCTGCCTGCCTCTGCCTCCCGAGTGCTGGGATTAAAGATGTGTGCTACCACCGCCCGGCTCAGCATGGCACATTTACTGATTTAATGTTTGCTGTCTGTTTTCCTATTATTTTGACACTGGGATTAAGAAAATAAGGTTGAGCCGGGCGGTGGTGGTGCATGCCTTTAATCCCAGCACTTGGGAGGCAGAGCCAGATGGATCTCTGTGAGTTCAAGGCCAGCCTGGTCTACAGAGTGAGATCCAGGACAGCCACCAAAACTACAAAGAGAAACCCTGTCTTGAAAAACCAAAAAAAAAAAAAAAAAAAAAAAAGAAAGAAAGAAAAGAAAAGAAGGTTGTTTGTAAGCTCACTTTTAATGTAGAGACTTCAATTTTAAACACTTTTTTTTTTTTTTTTGCCAAAAAATTCACGTCCTGGTGCTTTCTGAAAGATACCTTACAGACTCTGTTTCATGGAAGAAACATTTTAAAATCTGTATTGGAAACTTTAAACATGGGACAAAGAATGGTAATTGTAAAGAACTTGTGAACTTGCTGGGCATGGGCGCACATGCCTGTAATGTTCGAACTTGGGAAAGGAGAGATGATGGGAGTTCAAAGTCTCCTTCAGCTACAGAAGGAGTCTGCATTATTGGGAGATGTTGAAAATGGTGAGAAGGGTAGGAGGGGGGACTAGAGCACTAGCATTGTGAGCCTGAAAGTAGATTGTGATACCCCTGTTCTCTTCTTTTGACCATGAGTTGACCGCTCCCTTTCATGCTGTGCTACCTGACCATAGTCCCAAATCAACAGGAACAAGCAACTAGTGGATTGGAACTATGCAAACTGTGAGTCAAATGAATGTATTCTTTTTTTAGGGTGATTATATCAGTTATTTAATAACAGAAATCTGACTAACACCATAGTCTCGCATTTACAATTGATGTTGAGGTACTAGTTAGTGAATTGTAGTGGATTATTATAATTGCATGTTGTTGTAGTTTCCATTTTAATACAAATTGGATTAGTAAAGGTGGACACGTTTTCTACTTCTGCCTCTGTCCAGGTTTTCAGTATGATGCATCCAGATTTGTACAACACCCTGGTGTCTACCTCCCTATGGGACAGCTCACAAGCACTTTGCTCAGGAGAAGACACCCGTAGCTGGCATCCACTGTACAGACAGGCTACACGAAGGACCTCTTAGTTACAGCATGACCCCACCGAGCGTTGGCAGCGATGCCAGCCTAGTTGATTTTGCTATTTGGATTTTTGTCTGTTTTAGTTGTTTTGTCTTTTTCCCTGCCCACTGCTTGAGCAAGTGTGTATTATACAGGCCAGTGCCCTTGGCCTGCGGTTGCTGTCTTTTCTCTTAAGTTTGAAGTAATACAAACTGATTCTGTTACTTCGTGCATGAGTCTCTGTGTTTGTTTCTGTACTGCCTCTTCTGTGTCATGTTGGACTGGCACAATGCAAAGAAAAGTTCTGGGGAAAGGCTTTTGTAGGTAGTGGCTATCAAGTCAGTCAAGAATCATAAGGGTGCATACCTTTAGTCCCAGCACTCGGGAGGCAGAGGCAGGCGGATCTCTGTGAGTTCGAGGCCAGCCTGGGCTACAGAGTGAGTTCCAGAACAAGCTCCAAAGCTACACAGAGAAACTCTGTCTCAAAAAAAAAAAAAAAAAAAGCCAGGCATTGGTGGTGCACGCCTTTAATCCTAGCACTTGGGAAGCAGAGCCAGGCAGATCTCTGTGAGTTCGAGGCTAGCCTGGGCTATAGAGTGAGTTCCAGGACAGGCTCCAAAGCTACACAGAGAAACCCTGTCTCAAAACCCCCTCCCCCCCCCAAAAAAAAAGACTCATAAGGGTATCTTCCACAGCCACAAATTCTGCAGCTCCATCAAGGTCAGGCTTCAGGGAGACACTTGAAGTTCAAGTTAGAGGAAAATAAAGCCTTGTCATATCATGGAGGTGTATGCCCCTGGTTTGAGAGGCATAACAAGATGGGAGCAGACTCATTTTGGCTTATATCTGCTCCTCCCACCCGGCTGAGACCATATGGGAAAGTTCTGGGGTTTGCTGATGTGTCTGTGTTGCTGTCCACAGCGGCCTGTTGGGTTGTCTTGGTCCAATCTGACCCACTCCCCAGCTAAACTGGAGGGGTATGAAAAGGTCTGAATTCTTCCCAGAACCCAAGGATTTCCAGTGTTCATATCCCAGTGAGGGTGTCCACGTGGTACTGTTGGTCATTTTGAAACGGAGCTACTAATACAGTCAATTGAGTCCACTTTCAAGGCTCCGTCTGTGCTCCAATGGTTTGTTCCAGAGAGACAGAAGGGAAAAGGTAAGCTCCAGTGAGCAGCTGTCAGGTAGATACTGGGCAGGTATAAGGACTGGCGGATTGCAAGAGGGACTCACATTCCGACCACCCACTAACTTGGTGAGGCGGTAGATGGGGCTGGAATTTTCAGCCTGTCTCATTCACTAGGGAGATAAGAATCCTCACAGGCCACAGTGGAAAATCTGCATCTTTGAGGGTAAAAGTCGGGAGTAGGGGATGGGAGACACACAAGCAACTTACAGCACCTATGAACCTAAAGGAAATAATAGCAAAAGAAAAAATCCTGCTGCTCTGGTGGCCTCCTGTCCAAGGGCAAAAAGAGAATTCTGGGGGCTGGAGACATGGCTCAGCAGCTAAGGAAGGGCACTGGCCGCTCTTCCAAAGGAGCCAGGTTCAATGCCCAGCACCCATATGGCAGTTCGCAACTGTCTGTAACTCCAGTTGCAGGGAATCTGGCATCCTCACACAGACATACATGCAGGCAAAACCCAAATGTACATTTAAAAAAAAATAAAATAAAAATAAAGAATTCTGGACTTTAATTACTAAGTAAATACCACATGTAGGGAACACAGTCCTCTTCCAGATTACTTACCATTCTGTAAGCAAGCCACTAGAGAAGACTAATGGGAGGGTTAAATCATTATAGGTACATAGCATTTTAATACTAGTACATGTTAAATTATATTGGTGCGCCGGGCTCACGCCTTTAATCCCAGCACTTGGAAGGCAGAGGCAGGCGGATCTCTGGGGAGTTCGAGGCCAGCCTGGGCTACCAAGTGAGTTCCAGGAAAGGCGCAAAGCTACACAGAGAAACCTTATCTCGAAAAACCAAAAAAAAATTATATTCATGCATCCATAAAATAGAACTAAATTTTCAAAAAATCACATACTTGGATTCAAAGCCGGTTTGGATACTTCCACTGGTTTCAATTTGAAGAACCAAATCAAATAATTTAATTCAGATCTGGCAAAAGGTGAGGCTCCATGCCTTCAATCTAGTAATACAAGCCCTACAACTCAAACTCCACCACTTATTGAAGCAGCAACTGATGTATCACCACATAATAATAAAGCAGTTCCAGGCCTTGACTGCAGGCTAACGTTCCCTTGTTTTGTGAGCTAGGGGTCCCTCATTGTCCTAGGGCTCACTGCTTAGGTTGTTTGCTTATCTCCAACTTCTCCAGTGCTGGGAATGCAAATGTGCATTTTTGTTGTTTTTGGTTTTGTTTTTTTTGAGACAGGGTTTCTCTGTGTAGCCTTGGCTGTCCTGGAACTCGCTCTGTAGACCAGGCTGACCTTGAACTCACAGAGATCTGCCTGCCTCTGCCTCTGGAGTGTTGGGATTAAAGATGTGCGCCACCACCGCCCGGCTTTTTTTCTTTAATGTGGGTTCTGGGTGAATGAGGGTCAGGGGTAGTTGGGCCAATATGAAAAACAGGGACTGGTTCCTTAAGGAGGAGCTGTTCCCTGCTCTCCTCCCCCAAGGATGTTGGATCCCTTACAATTTGCTAACTGAAGGTGGGCAGGACCAATGAGGGAGAGAGATCTGCCTGCCTTTGTCTCCTTAGTGCATTAAAGGCCACCCACTAAGCAGGTTTGAACTGCTCGCCCTTGCTTTTTTAAAAAAAGAAAAAAAAAAAAACAAAAAAAACCAAACCAGGGTTTCTCTGTGTAGCCCTGGCTGTTCTGGAACTTGCTCTACAGACCCAGCTGGCCTTGAACTGAACTCACAGAGATCAGCCTGTCTCTGCCTCCTGAGTACTGGGATTAAAACATTGCACCACTACCGAGCATCCTGAATTGCTTTTTTCAATGGCAGTCATCTGTAGATTTATCACCTGAATGATGATATGAAGTGACTAAGGTAATGCCATCTTGTTCTGACTCCATTTTATGTCTGCTTAAATAGACCCCCACCCCACCCCCACCCCCACCCTGCACCCCCACGCCGGCATAGCCACATCCACCCTGGCAACATTTAGGGACTGTCTGTGACCTTGACCATGATCCAGATGTATTAACCAAAATAATTAATGCTTATGTGAGATAAAACTAAAATAACTAGAGGAATCTTAAATCAAAAATAATTGTATTGTGTCTGAAAAATACTGCTAAGTTCTGCAAAAAGACAGATGTTACAAGGTTACTGCAACTCCGGCCCCTCCACCCGAACACTAATGTGATTGTAGTTTTTGTGGGTTTTGTCTTTAAAAATACTGTACACCTAAGCTTTGGCACCAAGAGACATTTTGGAGGTGTTAGCTTAGTCTTGGTCTGGTTGTTATTAAAGGAGAGTCAGGGGTAGTTGGGCCAATATGGAAAACAGGGGCTGTTTTTTTTTCATATTTATTTATTTAATGTGCATTGATGTTTTGTCTGTGTGTATGCCTGTGTAAGGGTAGGGGTCCCAGATCTCCTGGAACTGTAGTCACAGACAGTTGTGAGTTACCATATGGGTGCTAAGAATTGAACCTGCGTCCTCTGGAAGAGCAGTCAGTGCTCTTAACCGATAAGCCATCTCTTCAGCTTCAGGACTCATATTCTTATTTGGCTTAATTAGTGTGGTTGTCACTAATTATCTGACATGGATCATTTCAGATAAAGCCTATACTTTTTTTTGGGGGGGGGTTCCTCAGAGGGTGTCATATAGCCTGGGCTCGCCTCAAGCTCATTATGTAGCTGAAGCTAGCCTTGAATTCCTGAGACTACAGATATGTGCCCTTTATGGGGGTTTTATTCTTGTTTGGATTGCATCCATTACACAGTATCATAAAGTAGGGAGGGGAGTTGCTTTGAGGTAGTTTGGGGCTTACTTTGGGCAGACAACGAAGTATAGAGAAGTGTTAAAGGAAGCAAAGCCAGCATAAATGATAGTGGCCAGGAGGGATGGGGTGGGACACTTTACATTCTATTGTAAGGGTACATGGTACTTTAGATTATAGGAAGGCATCTGCATGGATATGTTAATGGCTTAACTTATGGAGTGTTAACCATTTGTTCTGAGTTAACTCCCTTTTCCTAGGACAGATGCCTCTGGAGGAATACAGGTTGATTGTTGTTACAGGTCTGACCCCAGAGATGAGCACTCAGACGCAGTTCATAGCCAATTGAAAGTCTTTATTCCAGGCAGTCGGGACTACACTCAGGTATTCGGGACCCAAGTGTAGCCTTGAGTGTTTAGGGTAAGGGATTTTTAAAGGTCAAATCCACATCCTGGTATCTCACTTGGCAGTTGTGGGGGGGGGGGGGAGGGTCTGCACAAGCAGGCAGTTTAACAGAAGCTAAGACAAATTAGCTGGGGCATCTTGACCTCGGGTTCCTAGGACAGAGTTGGGTAAATTTCCACAGGATTCTCCATCAAGGAGCTCAAAGTCAAGTTAAAACTAAAATGGCCTCAGCAAGAATCCAAGGTGCACTGTCTGGCCCTGTCATTATTATCACCAAAAGCTAACTAGACTTGGTGTTTGTCCATGTGCTTGAGCCCAGATGTGCACAGAATAAGAGAAAAAGAAGTGTGCCTGAGCCCAGACATCCACAAAATGAGAGAAAAGACTGCCAGGGGTGATAACAAGACAAGCTCAGGCATCACAAGTCTCAGAAATGTGGCTGGCCGCCTGACCAGAGGGACAAGCTTGAGCTCTGGAATGACTGATTCCCCTCCTTCCCCTGCCAGTCTCCTTCCTGTAGCATGTGCTCTGGAGAGCTTAGGAGGTGAGCGGGGCTCTTTTGTTTTGATTCTTTGTTTTTAAGACCTACCTTCTCAGACAGCTGGCTCTTTTGTGCAAAGCACATCTTGAAGAGTCAATGCCTGTCTCTGCTCCGTGGCCTTTGTGGTGACAGCCAGAACAAAAGGCCAGCATCCTGGCTACACAAGAATGTGTGCTTAAACGGGCCATGCTACAAGTAAATGAGGAGCCCTTAAGGGTGTTCTGTGTCTGATTGAAGGCCATGAAGATTATTTACAATCACACGTGCATCATCCGGGCCACACTCCCACTTGCCCTTATGTTTTGTAGCAATTTCCTAAGAACTGAAACATTCCCTCCAGGAGGGAGAGGGCTTCATGGGGGTGGGGGTGGGGGTGGGGGGTGGGAGGTGGGGGTGTCTCTTGCAAATAGAAACTTGCAAGACTCTCAAAGGCTTCTTTCTCCCCAGCTTCACAGAAGCAGTAAACAACTATTGGAGGAGACTGACTAGCCCAGCTGTCTAGAGGCTAGGTGAGCTCTGGCAGGTTTTGCAGGGCCAGGGAGGTGTACCTTTCCCGAGGGTGAGGGATTCACTGCTTTTGGTTAGTACATGTAACTAACCACTCACCCATACTCCTGTCCGGAAACCCCAATTAAAGCTCAGAACTGGTTCCCCAAGTTGAGCTTTGGTACAGTCTTTTTTTTTTTTTTTTTTTCTTCTTCGAGACAGGGTTTCTCTGTGTAGCTTTGCACCTTTCCTGGAACTCACTTGGTAGCCCAGGCTGGCCTCGAACTCACGAACTCACGGAGATCCACCTGGCTCTGCCTCCCGAGTGCTGGGATTAAAGGCGTGCGCCACCACTGCCCGGCTGGTACAGTCTTTTTTGTCCTGTGTACCCTTTCTGGGTTAAGTAGATAAGTATGTGTTGCAATCCCCCAGGAACAGTTCGTCATAAGGAACTGGGTGACCCAACAGGGACTTGACAGAACCAAGCATAAGGTGAGGAGAAGCTATTGCATGGTCCTGTCTATCGATAGCAAGGCATGTAATGGAGGTTGAGCAAGCTGGAGTGGGGAGTGGAGGTTCATCTGAGGAGGCAATTCTACACAGCAGTCTCCTCACCCCTCAACCACCCCCCACCCCCCACCCCCACCCCCCCACCCCCGCCGACCATAAGGTCCACTTCTGGTGTACCTTTTTGCTCTGGCAGTGGTCGCACGGTCCCTGCTAGGAGAGGCGAAATGCGTAACTAAGATTGAGCCATTGGGAGTTGGCATGTGAGAGGAATTGCAGGAAGGCAGTCTTCATCTTTGTGATTTGGGGTGGCATGCCTGGCTGATGAGTGGAATCTAATGCATGACTATGGAGATGGCCTGAAACAGTGAAAGATTCAGAGTAAATTTTGGTCTTCAAGAGTAGCACGGGGGCCGGGAGGTGGTGGCGCACGCCTTTAATCCCAGCACTCGGGAGGCAGAGCCAGGCAGATCTCTGTGAGTTCGAGGCCAGCCTGGGCTATCAAGTGAGTTCCAGGAAAGGCGCAAAGCTACACAAAGAAACCCTGTCTCGAAAAACCAAAAAAAAAAAAAAAAAAAAAAAGAGTAGCACGGGGGAGGGGAGAGAACAAGGGAATCCGTGGCTGATATGTAAAATTAAATTAAATTATAAAATAAAATTAAAAAAAAGAAAAAGAAAATTATCAATTAAAAAAAAAAAAGAGTAGCACAGAAGGGTTGAAAGTATCAGCTAGCATCTATGGAGGTTGTTGCTGTGTGTAAGAAATGCTCCTGAGGCAGGGATTGTACCCCAGCAGGAACCTGTTAGTGTAAAGGAGGAATTACAAGAAAGACAGACACGTCTTCCATGTTAGCCTCTGATTTGGCAGGTATATTTGATAAAGAACGGATGAGACAGAGGTGTTGGTTTGCCATTTCTTACTTTCTTTTGTTTTTCGCGATAGAATTTCTCTGTGTAGCCCTGGCTGTCCTAGAACTTGCCCTGTAGACCAGGCTGGCTTCGAACTCAAAGAGATCCACCTGCCTTTGCCTCCCGAGTGCTGGGATTGAACGTATTTACCAGTTGTGGCAATGAAAGGAATGTACAAGTTAGGTGCGTGCTGAAGAGCCCTTCCTGGGATCGAAGAACTTGGAACCCATGGGAAGAACTAAAAAGTGAGGAAGAGGAGGAGAAGGAGACTTTGGTAGAAATGAGAAGAGATACACCTTGAGTCTAACCTTTAATAGAGAAGAAGGGAAAAATCTGTGATCCAACATGGGGAGAGCAACCCTTAACAATATTCCAGCACAAAACACCTATCATGCTGGTTTTCATGTTTTTGTGGGTGCATTGTATGCACTGGGGATTGAACTCGGGATCTAAAGCTTGCCTGGAAGGCACTTTATTAGCTGAGCCATCCCTCCATCCCCTATCTCAGATTTTTTTTTTTTCTTTTTTGAGACAGGGCTTCTCTATGTAACAGCCCTAGCTGTCCTGGAAATCACTTTGTAGACCAGGCTGGCCTCGAATTCATAGAGACCCTATCACAGATTTTGACATGCCTTCCCCACTAATCCTGATCACTTCTTGCTTTTAGTTTAAAGATACATGTCTCTTCTTTTCACTTGAACACAGAGGCTGCTGGAAGGCTACAAATTACCCTAATTTAATATTGCTATGTATCAGTGAATAAACAGGTAGGCCCGAAAAACGGGCAGATGTGGGACTCGCTGATCAACACTACAATCAGCCACATATTCATTTATTAAGTTCATAGTCAGACAGAGTTCAAGGTACTGAAAAACTATCACAATGTAACTTCAAAAATAACTGAACTTCCAACATCTAGGCAGATAGGAGAACGTTTTAAATACCATGAGAATTTAGGAACAGACGCAAAGAAAAGAAGTTAACCCAATGACAGAAAAAATAGTGCCACCAGATAAGGTTTGCCTGGTGCAGAGTGCTGACAAGTATTCAACTAAAAAAAAATAAGTATTTGGAAAGTACAAGTTAAATCAAAAGAAAACAAAGTATGCCTGTATTTCCCGAGTTCGCTAAATGGGAGCCAGCAGCAGGGATTCTGTAGCTTCAGTGGCTCGCTCCCAGCCCCCCAGTGGAAAGGACAATTGAGTTAGTTGTTTGCTTCCGGAGTTTAAAGAGCTTAGGGCCGCTTGCAAAAATGGATGGTTCCACAGTAAGCATTCTATTAACCTCTTACTGAGGAGCTCAGTCGGGATTCTCACCTAGTCCGTAGAAATGCAAAATACACAGAGCAGGTAAAAGATCAGCTTCCCACACCCTCACCCTCTACAGGACGGTAAAAGGAAAATTGACATTAGCATCTCACTAGGGGTTAAGGCCTTACCACCGCAACTTGCTTCGACTATGTTAGAATACTTTCCTACAAGTCATAGCGAGTCAACATGAAATCTGCAAGATCGCAATTGTTCAGAATACTAACTAGAAATTTTCGCAACTGATACATATTTAGGAAACCAGTCTCTTCCTTTAAGTAACTTCCTTTAAATAACATATTTTGGTACATTATTAAAACTCATGTTCCTATTTTTTAAATGCAATCTAAATGTACATTTTATGTAAGGAAGTAATAGCATATTACAACTAGCAAACAAAAACAAGTCTTTTTAAATCCACAAAACATACAGAATATGAAATTATAACACTATTTAAGAAGTATTTTTTTCTTTTTCTTTTTTGTTTTTTGAGACAGGGTTTCTCTGTGTAGTTGTGGTGCCTGTTCTGGATCTCACAGAGATCCACCTAGCTCTGCCTCTCGAGTGCTGGCATTAAAGGTGTGCGCCACCACCGCCCGGCTTTTTTTGTTTGTTTGTTTGTTTGTTTGTTTCCGAGACAGAGTTTCTCTGTGTACCTTTGCGCCTTTCCTGGATCTTACTCTGTAGACCAGGCTGGCCTTGAACTCACAAAGATCTGCCTGGCTGTGCCTCCTGAGTGCTGGGATTAAAGGCGTGCGCCACCACCGCCTGGCCCACCGCCCGGCTTTATCTCCTCTTATTCACAGTTGTCTCACACTCAGATGGTCCTACAGCAATCCAGTTCCATCTATCTGGGTTCCTCGATCATCCTCCAATGCCTGGAAGTCAGCAGGAGTGGAGACCCTAAACCCCTTTACCATCCCAGTGTCAGCTGGAAGCAGCTAGATTGACTTGAGGCCCATATTCTAAATAACTTTAGAGTCTCAACTCTTGAGGGGAAAATATTAGTTAGCTAGATAGATGTTAGCAGTCTTGGAGGCTACTCTCCCCCACAGAGTCTTCCTCCTTCAAAATTTCCAAGACTGGTCAGGCAGTGGTGTCGCACAGCCTGTGTTGCACAGCTTTAATCCCAGCACTCAGGAGACAGAGGCAGGCAGATCTCTGAATTCAAGGCCAGCCTCGTCTACAGGGTGAGTTCCAGGACAGCCAGGGCAACACAGTGTAACCTTGTCTTGAACCCCCACCCCCATCCCCCCACACATACACATACACACAAGCACACAAGGTCTCATTGATGAAGATGCCACTCTTGTCTAGAGAAAAGAGTTAACCAGGATGACAACTGTGCCCACCCCTTCACCTGTTGTGAGAAATAATGGAACTCACTTTATAATAACAGTACTGGAGAGTTTTACAAGAACAAAGTTGAGTGGGTAGGATTGGGGGAATAGATCTAAAAGGAGTGGGGGGGAGGGGGTGAATATGATCAAAACAGTGTAGGAAAAAGAACTAAGAAAAAATAAGGGAAAAGAGAGTGTTGGAGACTCAGTGAAAATCAAGCAGTTTCTGAATTTGCATCAATCTGGAAGGGCAGGTGGGCTGACTGAGTGCACTGAGAAATTTATACACCCCAACACGCCTCCTTTCCTCTGGAGGGCACAATCTTTACACTTCATCCAGGTTTTACCTTTCCCCGAGTTGCATTTGCTTTTTTTCCTCAACAAAAAAGCTATGCATGGCCGGGTGGCGGCAGTGGCACATGCCTTTAATCCCAGCACTCAGGAGGTAGAGAGCCAGGCGGATCTCTGTGAGTTCGAGGCCAGCCTGGTCTACAGAGAGAGTTCCAGAACAGCCAGAGCTACACAGGGAAACCCTGTCTCAAAAAACAAAACAAAAAAAGCTATGCATGGGTTCATCTCTCCATTTTACATCTTGTTTATTTGAAGCTTATCAGATGCATAACCTTGCAGGCAAGTTTGGCTATGAGTAACTTAATTCTCTACATTTCTAGGTGGTGGTGGTGAGTGTAGTTTAGCAGAGTTTGGGGGTCAGGAATACCTAGTTCTAGCAAGGACTAGTGTTTTCCGCTCATTTGTAGCCGGACTTAAAGCTTGATGAACCTTTTTTTTTTTTTTTTTTTTTTTTAATGAACATTTGAAAATGAACCATCCTATGGTATTCTAATGCCTATCTGAGAGAAACCAAAGGCAGGAATGTTAGTCAGGGCCATGCTATTTTGCAACATTCTTCTAACTTGTTTTTCTGGATTCTTGCTCTCTCCACCCTCATAGCTGATTCAGCTTATAGGCCCCAGGCTATCAGGCTCCCTTCTTCTCCACTGCCAGCCAGGATGAGACAGCAAGTATGCACATCAGTCATGTGGTGTAGGACTTCTCCTTTCCTCTAAAATGATAAGAGGGATCCTCTGGCATGTGGGCTTTATCATTCCGAAGAGCCCCTGCCATGCTGCCCTGTCCATCAATGGCATTAATAACCTCTTACCAAAATAGGGAAAAGCTGAAGGTCTGTGCGTCCTTCACAGTGTAGATTATCAAGGAGATGATCTTGAGCACAGCAGCAACCAGAGCCAGGAGGTCTCCAGTCACTCTGAGGAAAACAATCATTTGGGGGCCACAGAGGGCAGAGAAAGAGAGGACGAAACAGATGCCCGGGTTGATGAGTCTGCAAAGGCGTCCACGAGGCTCTGGCAGCCATCTGAATCCTCTTTGAAGATGCTCCAAATGTCTGACTGCAGCCAGCCACCAGCAGGATGATGATGGTGAAAGTGTTGAGCAAGAGCAGGACAGGATCCACCTGCAGTGCCTACAGGCCAGGCTGCAGCCAGTGTGGCCAGGGGGAGCCGCCCCAGACAGCAGCAAAGAGTCCCCCACAAATGACATTTTGTGCAGATGCTGTATCATGCAGCTTGGCTGAATTTGTGAGTTCTGATATTTCTAAGTGGAGTCTTTGGGGTTTGCCATGTAATGTTATGTCGTCTGTAAGCGGTAGTAACAACACACCCTGTCTTCCAATTGGGTGCCAGTCATTACTTTTCCTTGCCTAACTGCTCTGGTTAGTACTTCTGCTGAATAAATGTGGTGGAAGTCGGAATTCTTGTCTAGTTCCAGATCTTAGAAAGCTCCCCCCATTCAATATTAATTAGTGTCAGCTGTAGGATTATTATACGTAGCCTTTAATATGTTGCACATTCATTCTATACCTGTTTGTTAGGAGAGCTTATCCTTCCTCTACTGGAAAATTTTGCCCTTCATAATGGTGATTAACTACTTTATGTTGAAGCATCATTGCATCTCTGAGATCACTCTTACTTAACTGTGCTGAATAAATAGCCTTGTTAATGTTGTTGGATGTGGCTACTAGTATTTCACTGAGGATTGTTGTGTTCAATAAGGATGTTAGCTTGCAGGTTTGTTGTTTTGTGTTATTTGGTTTGGATACCGTTGGGAACCACACTGTCCTCCACCATGACACGGCCATTGCCTTCCTGAATCAGAGCAGCTGTGATTATCAACAAGGAGACATTCCTTCATTGAGGGAGGGGAGGGTCATTGAACCTCTGCCGCTGAGGTTGCATTCACTTCTCTCCAGCATCGTGCCCTAAACTGCTTGTGATCCTGCCAGCTGCCTGCGGTCTCCAGTGCTAGAGTATATAGGAGGTGGAAGTTGGACTGAATGGGGACCTCCATCCATGCCGCTTTCAGTAGGTTATCATCATCTATGCTGGGATGGGACTTTTGGGGGATAGAGATGCTTCAGAGTCACTACACTCCTGTAAATAACCCCTCATCAATGCTCCTGTAAATTAGCTTAGTAAACTCACTGGTTCACTAAACTGAACTCAAATGGAATCCTTTTTTTTTTTTTTTTTTTCAGATGGACTGTTGCCCTGACTGGGGTAAATAGATGTTTGTTTCCATACCCCCAGAAAAAGTAACACAGCAATGTAACAGTAATGTTGTTCAACATAGAATGATTTTGGAAGAATTACACTCTCCTCCTCTCCTCCCCTCTCCTCTTCTCCCCTCCCCTCTCCTCCCCTGTCCTCCCTTCCTCTCCTTTTCTCCGATCCCCTCCCCCCTTCCTTTCTTCTTCTCTTTCTCTTGTTTTTTGAGATAGGGTCTCACTATGTAGCTCTGGCTAGTCTGGAGCTCACCATATCCACCAGGCTGTCCTTGAACTAGCAGTGATTCTCCTGTCTCTACCTCCCAAGTGATGGGATTATAGGAAGGCACCATTGTGCCCAGCTCTTTCTTCTCTTTTGTTGAATAATTTGAAGATTGGTGTCAGTATTTGGACCTCCTTCCTTCTCTCTTTCTTCCAGCCACCATGCTTGTCTCCTTTTTGTTTTTTTGATTATTTACTTTAGCTTTTGTTTATAGGTTCCATGAAGTATCCTTAAAACAACTTAAAGTTGCAATACTCTGTTTTAAGATGCTAAAAAACTTAATTTTGACAGGAACCTTTCTACATATTAGCCCATTCCTTCTTCTGATATTGAAATTTTGAAATAATAATTTGAATCTCTTTGTTAAGTGCACCTTCATAAATCACTGTAGTCATTTTAACAGTTTTGTCTTTGAAATATTCATGTGAAAACTTTGTTAACACATGCCTCTATGGTTCTATTCTCTTTTGAATCAGAATGTGTACTTAACTTCTGTATACCAACACATTATAATCTTTTATTCTGTGCCCTCATCTTTCCATTCGGCAAATTATTTGTTTTAATTAATAATGAGAAACTAGAGTTGTTGTCTTCACATAAATCGCATAAAATGTTGGAACAATTGTTCCATTCAGTTTAGTGTTTGTTTCATTTATGATAAGTTCTGTTTTTTGTTTTATCCAAAAAGTAGAATCACCCCCAGGCAATGGGCCCCATCTTGTAGTGAGTTTCCTTTACTAATCTTCTTGTTATTTTGTTGCGATCCCTGCCCCCCAACCTGCACCTGAGGACAGAACCCACGGCCTGGTTGGCAAGCACTCTACCTCTGAGCTAAATCCCCAACCCCTACTAATCTTATAGTTGCTGCTCAGACAGTTTTCCATTGTTTTCTTCCTATTATTTACAAACTATTACTTTCCTATATTCACTCTCCTATATTCAAACTGTTTTTCTTTTACCTTAATTATTTCCACTTTTACATGGTGTGCTAGAAAATTATTAGTATGAGACAAAGACAATACAGCCAGCTTGCACACATCACCTGGGTTTCCTCAGGAAATTACATTTCCAATAAATGAAGAACAATACTCAAGCCACATTAACATTGCATGTTACCACATGTAACAGGCACAGTCATGGAAAGGCAGAGAGAACTCTTCCATCCTTACAATGACATCCCTACTCCTTTACATATGACCTTTCTCTGCAATTTGGAATAGATGAAATCATTGTTTTCTAAGACCTGTGATGTTATGGTAAGAACAATATGGAGGGGTTGGAGAGATGGCCCTGCAGGTAAAGAAAGTACATGCCACCCTTGAACTCATATAAAGTGAAGAGGAGAGAACTGACTGTACGAAGGTGTCCTCTGACTCCATACACATGCCTCAGCAATACTTGCATGCACACACAGACACACACATTAATAGTAAATTTAAAAATAACAAAGAATACTATCTAAAACCTTTTTAAAATATTGTCATGAGAACAATGGAACAGTCCCCAAAATGGGGTTAACAAAAAAGCCTTTTCCAACTGTACATTAGACAGAGAATTAACATCAACGAGGGATTAACAAGATCTTTATAAAGAACTTTACAAACTAAACCCCTCAAATTCCCACAAATTATCCAGCCAGTAAGTGAACCAAACACACACACATGAATGCAAATGCAAATGGTCAATATTTGAAAATGTGTCCATCATCCTAAACCATCTGGGAAGTGCAAATTAGAACGATTTTGATATTCCACGTCACCCCAGTGACAAGGATGTGGAGAAAGAAAACTTTATTCACTGTTGATGTCAAGCATTGACTGGTACAGCCGCTATGGAAGTCAGAGTTGTGAAAAGATTAAAAATGGAACTATTAAACTAGGCACACACATTTAATCCCAGCACTCAGGAGGCAGAGGCAGGCGGGATCTTTGTGATTTTTTGAGGCCAGCCTGGTCTACAAAGCAAGATCCAGGACAGACAAGGTTATGTAGAGGGACCCTGTCTCAAACCGCCCCCACCCCCAAAAGAGAAGAAAAGAACCAAACATAATGTCGTATATGGATGCAAATGCTGCAGTGAAACCCATTGCTTTGTTTGCTAATTTAAAAAACTTGTTTCAAGGACTTCATGAATAGGGAGGTAGAATAATATATTTATTATGTTGTTATAATATATGAAGTAATGTGAATATTCTGCTTGTGATAGTAAATCAGTTTGCCAGGCTGTAGTGGTTTATGCCTGTCATCTCAGCACTTGGAAGTCAGGAGGGTTAAAAGTTCCAGGCCACCCTCATCTACACTGGGAATGCAAATTTGAGGCCAGCTTTGTCTCAGACAAGAACAACAGCAGCAACAACAACAACAACAAGGGAAAGAGCTAACGGATGCTAATTTCATGAGTGATTTTATGTGTGATAAAATTTTGTTTATTTCCTTCATGTTTCGAATTAGTCATTATGGTGAGCTTAAGCAAACCCACTGAAAGTAGAAATACTGTACACACAAGAACACATTAAAAATATATAAGAAGCATCACAGGGTAGAGAAGAAATTTCTTGGGCACCAAAAACAAAGAAATCAAAGCTACTACAGGGAAGCCCGGGCAAGAAATGTGGCCAAACAAGCAGGAAGGGAAGTTTGGGGGGGAAGGGCTGCCTGCAGGAAGCCAAGACATCTATCCAAAAAGAAAGGGATGATTCACCGCCCCACTGGCACCACATAAAAGTGCCTTTTCCTGTCACTAGCGCCATTCTGTGCTGAATTTTAGCGCAGCCCAAGAGATGAGATGTTGTACTACTACTGCATCTTTTTTTTTTTTGTTTTTTTTTTGTTTTTCGAGACAGGGTTTCTCTGTGTAGCTTTGCGCCTTTCCTGGAACTCACTTGGTAGCCCAGGCTGGCCTCGAACTCACAGAGATACTACTGCATCTTGCTTTCCCTTCCTATCCTTTTTTTTTTTTTTTTTTTTTTTTTGAGCTGAGGATCGAACCCAGGGCCTTGTGCTTGCTAGGCAAGCGCTCTACCGCTGAGCTAAATCCCCAACCCCCTATCCTTTTTCTTTACTAACTTTTAGCTAGTCATGTCTTTTGCCTGTTTTTCCTGTTAACTCTTTAAGACCATAATTACTAAGGCTTTGTTGTTCATATGCAAAGCAAGTTAGGTTTCTTCTGAATTGTTTGTGGTATATTTTATCATAAAAGTTTTTATTTTAAACTTATATATTTAAATGTAAACTTAAGGACTTTAGTATTAAAAAACTACTGCAGCCAGGCATAGTGGTGCAAGCCTTTAATTCCAGCACTCAGGAGGCAGAGGCCAGTAGACCTCTGAGTTCCAGGCCAGCCTGGTCTTCAGAGTGACTTCCAAGACAGCCAGAGCTGAACCGAGAAACCTTGTCTCTTAAAACAAAACAAAAAAAAAATCACTGCAACTCTTATTTCTCTATTGTACAGCCTGAATAAAATTATTAACAATCATTTGATCCTCAATTATTCTTCAAGTGTTCTTCTGCAGATAAAGCATATTTTAGACAAAACAATATTATCATGAAGACCAGTAATAAAAACAAAGGAGTTCAGAAAGACAAGGTTAAAAGGTCTATACTGGAACCGGTGAGAGGGCTCAGTGGGGAAAGGTGGCTGCCACACAAAGCTGACTTTCCGAGCCTGTGTCTGATCACCCTAAAGCTTTGAGGATGATGTGCAGTGAGATCGGGATTTTCATGCCACCTAATAACACAGTATCCATCTCTCAGCCCACTCTTCAGTGAAGGAGTAATTTTACTATCAAGTTTAATTATGAATTACATCTCTCTTTTTGCTTCTTTTTGCCACTACTGGGGATTGAACCGAAGACCTCACTCATGCTGGTAAAGCTCTCTGCCACTGAATTACAAACAAAGGCAGTATGTGTTACACTTCATTTGTGATCCATGGGAGAGGTGATTGAAACAGCAACGCTGGGGCTTTAGGGCGGTGATGTAGCGACAGAGCATTTGTATAGTGTGTTCCATTAACTTTTG
The DNA here is from genome assembly GCF_949786415.1 of Peromyscus eremicus. Classification (NCBI taxonomy): domain Eukaryota; kingdom Metazoa; phylum Chordata; class Mammalia; order Rodentia; family Cricetidae; genus Peromyscus; species Peromyscus eremicus. The sequence continues at coordinate 58,054,124 of NC_081439.1, read as the reverse complement.
CATAGAAAAAAAATCACTCCTATCTACTGTTCTCCCCCCTCTTCCACCCCCCTCTCTGTCTCTGTCTCTCTCTGCTCTCTGCACGTGCTTCTCCCCAGGCCTGGTTCTTTTGTCTCCTCCCCCCCCCCCCCCCCCGCTCCTAATAAAGCTCTGATACTGGGGGGGGGGAGTAAAAAAAATCAAAATTAACAGGAGTTTGGAAAAAGTTGATTCCAGCCTTAGTGGGTGATCTTGGGAATGAGTCAAGATTTCAGTAGAGGAAGTAACCTCAGGTGTAGTAAAAGTGTCAAAAGTAGAATTAAAAAAGCAGTCTAAAAGGTTGGGGATTTAGTTCAGTGGTAGAGCGCTTGCCTAGCAAGCACGAGGCCCTGGGTTCGGTCCTCAGCTCCGGGGCAAAAAAAAAAAAAAGAAAGCAGTCTAAAGATGTTGCTGAATCATTGCAATTGGAGAGATGGCTCAGCAGGTAAGAGCACCAGCAGCTCTAACAGAAGCCACAGATTTGGTGTCGTCCCCGTCCCCCCCCCCCCCGTCCTCCCCCCCCATCCTCCCTCCCCCCCCTCCTCCCCCGGCCACATGGCAGCTCCACTGCCTGTAACTATGGTTCCAGGGGATCCAACACCTTTTTCCAGCTTCTGCGAGCATATGCTCACACGCATGCATGTCACACACACACACACACACACACACACACACACACACATACACACAGAGAGAGAGAGAGAGAGAGAGAGAGAGAGAGAGAGAGAGAGAGAGAGAGAGAAAGAAATCTTAAAAAAGATATTACAGAATTGCTGCAATCTTATGAACAAAACTTTAATGGATGAGGAGTTTGCTTTCTTATAAGAAAAAGAACAGGTTACTTGAGATGGCTTTTATACCTGGTGAAGATACTGTAAGCATTTTATATCACAAAGAATTTTAAATATTCCATTCACTTAGTCGATAGCACAGTAGAAGTGCATAAAAGCACTAACTGCAATTACAGTTCCAACATAGCAAGCTACAGAGAAAGTTTTTCATGACAGGAGAAGTCAACTGATGTGGCAAACTATATTGCTCTATTTCAACAAATGCTCAGCTACCTCGTCACTGTGGGTCAAAGGAGGCACAGAGTCACAACGACTTTCAGGCAAAGGGCTTACTCAAACCAATGGCACAGTATGTCTGCAGCAGTGGTTTAGGACACCCAGGGAAAGCAACGGGTGTTGCCTTAAGGTCCTGTAGTGAGGGAGAAGTGTGCCACAAGAAAGCCTCAAGTTGGTTGACATTACCAAATTGGGTTAAAGGGCACTGTAAACTTCGTAGTTTGGCCTGGGCCAGGTGCTTGGAAAATCTTAAGCACATCTCAGGATAAAAAAGCATCTGGAAAATTCTTCAGGGCAGCGAGCCTAGTGAGTGTATGCCTTATGAAGTGTGCCAGTGCCCAGTAGCTTCTAGGCCCTGAGTGCCAGGGAAGCTGAGTGTGCCCTCGCCCGCAGCTCTCTTTGTTTAGGGCTTTGCTACCTGGAAGGCCGATTTCTGAGATGGACACACTCCTCACTTACGTGACATAATATTTTCAGCCTTTTTGTCTACATAAAAGGAACAGAGGGACAATTTTATAGAAAAGGAGGTGGTGGCGGAGGCTAGGTGGCACTGAGATCATTCTGGCCACTTGCAGTTGACATCATTATCAGGTGGCAGTCTTTGAATCAGAGGCTGGTGTCTCAATTCACACGTCAGGAGGATAGTGCTCATGTGTTGCACGGTGGTTTGGGTAAATCTGGATAGCAGACGGACTAGAGAAGGACCTATGGATGTAAAAATCAAAATGGTTATCAGAGTGGTGACAGCTGGTATAAGACGGTCACTCAGGGTGACTTCTGAAACCATTTGTTCCAGGATTCTGATAACCATTTCCAATTTTTTTTTTTTTTTTGGTTTTTCGAGACAGGGTTTCTCTGTGTAGCTTTGCACCTTTTCCTGGAACTCACTTGGTAGCCCAGGCTGGCCTCGAACTCACAGAGATCCGCCTGGCTCTGCCTCCCGAGTGCTGGGATTAAAGGCGTGCGCCACCACCGCCCGGCCCATTTCCAATTTTTGAAATACAGTCAGCTTTGTTGCTACAGCCTGACCCAGCGAGAATGATTTATAGAAAAGCACCACTGCTTTAAGTGATTTAGGCCTCTTCTGTTTTGGAGAGTGATTTTTTAAAATATTTTCTTTTTAAATATTTATTTTATGTGAATGAGTGTTTTGCCTGCATGTATGTATATTTACCACACGAGTGTCTGGTGCCTGCAGAGGCCAGAAGAGTGTGTTGGACCCCTTAGAACTCTCAGAAATGAGAGTTACAGGCAGTTGCAGGTGCTAGGAACTGGTGTGGGACCTGAATTCTTAGCCCCCCCCCCCCACCACCAAAGCTGGTATCTAGCAAGGAACCAAACCTAGATTCTCTGGAAGAGCAGCAAGTGCTCTTAACCTCTGCGGTAACCCTCCAATCTCAATCCTAGATTCTTGTTAGACATTGAGAACCTTCATCAAGGATTTCTTGTATGTCTTCGATAAGGAATGATAGTTCACAAAGGATACACTTAGACCTCCTAGTCTTGTGCCAACATTTGCCATTACCCTATCATGATAACAAAAGGGTAAGAATCAGTTATGTGTCTTTTATCCTATATGCAACCAGGCGAAAGAGACAGGAAGCTTTGGTGATTGGTAGCAACAGTTATGTTGGGGGCATGAGTTTATCAGGGTGAAGTTCCAGTCTAGTTGATGGAGACACAGGTCAAGGTGCCACTAAAGTAAAAGCCTTGTTCAAATGCAGAGGGTAAGGTTAAGGGAGAGGAGATGGAGTAATGGAAAGTATCCTCCCAGACTGAAAGGGAGCCAGCTAAGGCTGCCCCCATCAAGTGTTGAAGTATGACGTCATGGAGTGCACGTGGAAGCCAGAGGACCCCAACGTTCAGGAGTCAGTTCTGCCCCTGTGCTCCCTTCTCCAGCCTAGCTGACCAGCAAGCTTCTGGCTGATTCTCCAGTCTCTGCCTCCCATCTCACCGTAGAAGTACCGGGATTCCAGATGTGTGCCACTGCCTGCAGTTTTTGATGGTGGTGGCGGTGGTTCCAGGAACCAAGCTCGGGTTAGCAGACTTGCACTGCAGGTGCTTTGACCCACTGATCCATCCATCTCCCTGGCCTGCCTCTAAGATCTTGAACTAGGAGTCATGAGCTGTCTGCTCTTCTGCAAACTAGATGAGGCGGACTGTCGGAGGCGTCGGCTGGTGGGAGGTCCTGCATCAAACAAACAAGGTGAAGGACAGGACAAAATCCTGAAAGCCTCCATTCTCCTCGTGTGTGCTTGCAGTCTCACACACACCATAGAAAATCACACAAGCTTAAAAAAAAAAAAGTGTCCAAGACACAGACCCATGAAAATGTATAATCTGTTTCTCTCTCTCCTCTTTCTTTCTGTCCCTGTCGCTTGACACAGGGTATCATGTAGCTCAAGGTAGTCTTTTTTTTTTTTTTTTTTTTTTTGGTTTTTTGAGACAGGGTTTCCCTGTGCACTTTTGGTGCCTGTCCTGGATCTTGCTCTGTAGCCCAGGCTGGCCTCAAAGTCACAGAGATCCGCCTGCCTCTGTCTCCCGAGTGCTGGGATTAAAGGCATGCGCCACCGACGCGCGGCTCCAAGGTAGTCTTAAACTCCATGGGTAGGTGAGTATGACCTTCAACTTCTGATCCTCATGCCTCTACCTCCTGCTATGATTACAGGCAAGTGTCACCAAGCATGGTTTGAGAGTTTATTTGCACAAGGATGCAATCATCATACAACTGGGGAAGGGTGATCCTTTTGCAAAAGATGCTGAAACAATTGACCACATTAAAACAACAACAACAACCCAATACCTCACTCATTATACAAATGTTCATTCAAGTGAATCCTAGATTCCAAGGTACAGAAGAAAAGTTATATGGCATCTATGAGGAAAAAGAAAAGAAAACATGTGCATTGTTTAGAAATGGCTTTGAAGAAACAATCCTAATGCTAGTCGGTACATCTGGGCTTCCCCGGAGCATCTGCAGCCATGAAACCACTTTACACAGAGTAAAACACAGAAGTGATTAGAGATGCCAGGACCAGTTTTCCTATTGTCAGAGAAAAGTTTAAAAATCAACTACTACCTCCATCTCAGACTAGAATCAGAGATACTTCTGTGTATTCATGCTTACTTTAATAGATAACACACATAGCCATATAGTGAGATAACTACTAAACAGACACCAGAATTACTATATACACATATTTTCTTTTCTAGCTCGCTGCTTAGACCATCCAGAAGCAGTGCCGACTCACCAGCAAAAGGGCATTCAATACTCACACTTTACCTTCTAAATCCATTTTTCAACCAAAAAGTATCCAAGCTCCTCATAGGAATGGCTAAAACAAAGTAAGCTTAGCATCATATAATACAGGAAGCATTAGGGAGACGGAGGCAGGAGGATCAGGAGTTCAAGGCTATTCTGGATTACATAAGACCCTATCACAAAGGGGAAAAAGTGGAGAGACTGTAAATAATAAATTGATAATTAGGGGCTGGAGAGATGGCTGCTCTTGCAGAGAACCTGGGTTCATTCCCACCACCCACATGACAGCTCACAACAGTCTGAAACTCCAGTTCCAGGGGAGCTGATCCCCTCTTCTCTAGGACAACAAGTGAAGTGGCTAGTCAGCTGAGACGTGTGTTAACACACACAAGAATAAAAATGACAGAAACTGAGGAGTTTTGCTCACCCTTCAGAGGTTTGCTTCATTTATGTGTTCAGAGTGCACAGAAGACCGCTGAGAATTCTGAGAAGTTACCTTTGAACCACACATCTTGGCCACAGGAACAAAAACAGATTGGGGAGTTGCAAAAAACTACCCAGATCTTCCTCTCTTTTACAAAATAAAATCCTTATGTGACCCTGGTGAATGGACAAGATGGGCCCCAGGAAAAAGGTAGAAATAAATACTGAGTCCTAAATTAGGAGAGGGAGCAGGGTGCAGGGGTATGGAATAGGGCACCACCATGAGATCCAAGGACATAATTTCTAAGACTAAGACATAATACATCAAGCAGATAAGACACACTCCCTGCCAGTCACAAAGCTAAGGAATGTCATGAAACACTAAAAATTAAAGAATACTAGAGGAGTAAAGACAGTTACAGGGGACAAGACGTCTGAGGGACAACACAAAAACCCACCTGAGGGGGACATGATTATTTAGGAAACCAGGCTATGACTCCCTGTCAAACACGCTGTAAAGCTGGGGTACCATTCAGAGAAGAGCAAGCCACTTGCTCTGCCTTCAACTCCAGAGCAGTGGGGCACAGGCTGAGCCCTGAAAGGCACAGCTCAGAAAGGCACCCTCAAGAAACTGATTTGGAACACAATGGGGGGGGGGGGAGCAAAAGGCTAAGGATGCTCCCAATCACAATGGAGAAGTTGGTGGTGAGTACCAAACAGGAAATTCTAAGGAGCTGAAAGCAATGAGGAGAATAAAGAGCCATGGGGCTAGTTCAGCAGAGAAACCTCGTCGGACTAGTCGGACTCATCACTCAATCTGCCCTGTATGAAAGCTCCTAAAGCAAGTGACAGACCAAATAAGAAGAGACTTGCAAACGGAAGCAGTCATGGGCCTCGCATAATTCGGAAGCTTACATATACCCCATTTTCCATAGAGGAGCAGGAAAGTGGGGGATGTATACAGTTTGGGGGGTACTATAGTGATTTTTATGGGCCTTCACTGAATTTAGAGAAACAAGGAATGGGCTAGACTTTCGATTGAGCCTACAGACCAGTGATTCTCAGCCTGTGGGGTTGCAAACCAGTTAACAAACCTCTATCTCCAAAAATAATTACAATGCAATTCACAACAGTAGCAAAAATTACAGTTATGAAGTTGCAGCGAAAATAATTTTATGGTTGGGGGGTCACCACAAAAATGAGGACTGTGCTGAAGGGCTGCAGTGTTAGGAAGGTTGAGAACCACTGCTCTACACAGACAACTGCTGGTGAATGGTTTTCTCTGGAGTACTGAATGAAGCCTGAGACCAAGGCAATGATGTACAGCAAGGGCTACTACCTGGGTCTTTCTCCCTGTGATACAAATCAGTTTAATGAAAACCTAAGGAAGAGCCTGGGCTGGTGGTGCATGCCTTCTTAGTTCAGGGCCAGCCTGGTCCGCAGAGTGAGTTCTAGGGCAGCCAGGGCTACACAGAGAAACCCTGTCTCGAAGGAGAAAAAGAAAACACAAGAAAGAGGATAGAGGTAATTATTACATTCCTTAGCAGGTCTGGGCTTTATAAGGAGACTTATACTTTTCTAGTATCTTCTGCTCTCATTTAATATAATGAGCATAACAGAGCACCATATTTGGGAGTGGCCATCCTTGAGCTCCTTCATAGGCTTGAAATACTCCCTTGTCAAAAGGACATACATAGGCCGGGCGGTGGTGGCGCACACCTTTAATCCCAGCACTCGGGAGGCAGAGCCAGGCGGATCTCTGTGAGTTCGAGGCCAGCCTGGGCTACCAAGTGAGTTCCAGGAAAGGCGCAAAGCTACACAGAGAAACCCTGTCTCGAAAAACTAAAAAAAAAAAAAAAAAAGACATACATTTATCTGCATCACACTGTGGGACAACTTTACCAAGAGCCACAGGAGGGGTAGGGGAGCCAGTTCAATGAGTCAAGCACTGGCTATGCAACCATGAAGACATGAGTTCAGATCCCAAGCACATCTGTGAAATCTGGGCATGGTGGCACACTGCAGCACAGTGGCAGACAGGTGGGATTCCACGGGCTTGCTGGCCAGCTGGTCCACCTGAAGTGAGCCGCTCCAGGTCTAATGAGAAACTCAGTGCAGCAGTTACTTTCCTACTGTTGTGATAAAACAATACAGAAGAAGGAAATTATTTGGGCTTATGGTGCCGGAGGGTTAGTCCATGAAGGTGGAGTGGATGCTGCAGGCATGGCAGCTGGAACAGCAGCTGGAGCAAGCGTGACGCAGAGACAGAGAAGTCAAATGGCTCCAGGCTTTAAACCCACAAGCCTGCCTCCAGTGCCTGCTTCCTCCAACCAGGCTGTACCTCTTTGGCCTTTCCAAACCATGCCATCAACTAGGGACCAAGTACTCAAAGGCCTGGGGGATATCTCATTCAAGCCACCACACCCTGTCTCAAAAACATAAGGAGGGCACTGGAGAGATGGTTCACCAGTAGAGAGCATAGGCTGGTCTTCCAGAGGACCCAGGTTCATTCCCAGCACCCATATGGTGTTTTACAATTGCCTGTAACTCCAGTTCCAGGGGATCCAGTTCCCTCTTCTGGCTTCCACTGGGGCACCAAGCATACAG